>NW_027069677.1:339208-372774 GCF_002906115.3 Quercus suber | reverse complement strand
GCATTATTGTTTTGGTTCAATTAATCATTGTCTTTTTATGCATGCCCGCTTCCTTGTTTCTTTTGGATTTCTATGCATACCATCTGAAATGATTGTTTGAAAGAACGTCTGGTGAATTAGTTTAATCCAAAATTGAGTTTGCACACCCATTTGTGCATTTGAATGTTTTGAAATTTTGCTGATTGGTTCAATTTTAATTCTGCATATTTTCTTTAGGATTTGGTTTCTCTGCAGAATTATTTTTCAGGGTTTATTTCTTTTCTTTTTTTTGTTGTAAAAGTGTAATATTTACATAACCTCTTGTGAACTTTGTTTTAGAATAGATTATACCTAGAAACTTGACAGGCTTCGAAGCTGTTCTCTAGCTTCTTGCTATGTTGGTCTTTTAAATAAAAGTTTTCTTATTCATAAAAAAAAAAAATATATATATATATATATATATGGAAAAAAACCAATTCCTCTTGGGGTGTGAGATTTGATGAATTTCTTCCGTGCCCAATTTGTAGTGTACCCTAAGAGTTTTGGATGTATGATGGAGAAGGCCAAGGGGCCCTTTGTTATAATAACTTGGAGATAAAACTCAGAAGAAACTTTCAGTCCCTTACTCATATCCGTTCGCAGTCATTGAGTTTATATATTGTTGGTGGACAATTTCACCAATTTTCTATTCCTGTTTTAGATGGATTTCCTAAGCACAATAGTATTTTTGTGAGAGAGAGAGAGAGAGAGAGAGAGAGTCATGACCTCAAAAGTCCCTAACATGTTACTAGTAAAAAAAAATAAATAAGAAGTCCATAGTCATATTAATTACTTAATAGTGAAATATTTTATTGAATAAATTTAAAAATTCTGCTTTGGAAGATGTAGTTTAGTAGAGGCTATGTCAAATAATAGGAGAATGATTCATACAATGTTTCCAAAATCATTGTGGTAAATCTTTGACTTGTTGCTTGAATCATTCTGACTTAATATTTTTGGCAGGTTTGTGTACTTTTAGAGGAAAGAGCAATACTGTAGTGCATAGTCCGTCTCACCATTACTTTTTCATCATAACAGAAATCAAACTTTGATGTTTTGGTTATCTGTCAGTTTTTGCCGGATGTTGTGCATCTAAGTGGTGTTTGCCCAAGGTAAGATGACTATCCGAGATTGACAATGTTAGAATGTACTACCTATATGCTTTATTGATTTCATTGGTAATGTGCAGAGACATAAAAAAATTGCCTCTTAATTGAATCCATGATAGTAAAATAATGCTTTCAGTGCGTCGAATTATACCATCCTTGGTTTCCATATCAGTCAAGAATTCCAGTAGCCTATGTGTTCATAGTCTTCAATCAGTGGTAGCTAAATTCATTCATGGTTGTACAGAAGCAAACATTGATACCGTAGTCAATTCCATATGTGGTTCATTCAGGAAGGGCTGTAATTGGGACATTCTGACTCAAAATTTTGATGCTGTTCACTTAAATGATTTGATTGTTGAGAAGGTACTGCTGGAATTAAAGGAACCAACTGATGCAAAACAGGCTCTAGCTTTCTTCCATTGGTCAGCACAAAGGAAAATTTTTGAACATGGGAATTGGTCTTACTGTATCACAATTCATATTTTGGTTAAAGCACGACTGCTTACGGATGCTCGAGCATTGCTTGAATCAGTTTTGAAAAAAAATGCAGGGAGCCATTTCAGATTTTCATATGTGGATTCTCTACTTAGCAGTTACAAGATTACAGTTTCAACTCCATTTGTGTTTGATTTGTTAGTACAGGCTTATGCTAAACTCGGAATGTTTGAGATTGCTTTTGATGTCTGCCGCTATTTGGAAGAACATGGCTTCTCTTCAAGCCTTATAAGTTTCAATACTTTAATTCACGTTGTTCAAAAATCTGATCAAGTCCCTCTAGTTTGGAAGATTTATGAGCATATGATTCAAAATAGAACGTATCCAAATGAAGTAACAATCCGAACCATGATAAGTGCATTGTGCAAGGAAGGGCATTTGCAGAAATATGTCGACATATTGGACCAGATTCATGGTAAGAGATGCTTTCCTTCAGTAATTGTTAATACCAGTTTGATCTTAAAGATTTTAGAGGAGGGAAGAATTGAAGATGGTATGGTATTATTGAAGAGCGTGTTGCAAAAGAGTATGATTCTTGATACAATTGCTTATTCACTAATTATTCATGCTAAAGTAAAACTTGGGAATTTGGAGTCAGCGTGGAAAGTGCATGAAGAAATGCTAAATAGAGGTTTCCAAGCAAATCCTTACATCTATACTTTGTTTATAGGAGTCCATTGTAAAGAGGGAAGAATAGCAGAAGCACATTGCCTAATGAAGGAGATGGAAGATCTGGGTTTGAAGTCGTATGGTGAATGTTTTGATCTTCTCATTGAGGGGTGTGCTAAAGCAGGAAAATTGGAAGAGAGTTTAATGAATTGTGAGAAAATGTTGGAGAGGAGACTTGTTCCTAGTTGTTGGGCTTTCAATGAGATGGTAGGAAAGCTCAGTGAAAATGGGAATGTGGAGCAGGCCAATGCAATGTTAACTAATTTGTTAGATAAAGGATTCCTGCCTGACGAGATTACATACTCTCATCTGATTGAGGGTTATAGCAAAAAAGGTGAGTTTCATGAAGTTGTCAAACTCTACTATGAAATTGAAAACAGATCACTGTCTCCTGGATTATTGGTCTATATGTCAATGATTAGGAGCCTTTGCCTGTCTGGGAAAGTGGAGGAAGCAGAAAAATATTTTAGGATTATGAAAGAACGTTCACTGGCCCCAACTGCGTGCATTTACGAGACCATTGATTGCAAGCCACTCTAAAAAAGGTGATAGAACAAGGGCTCTTCACCTTCAGGATGAAATGTTTTCACAAGGACTGAAGCCTAGCTGTTCGTAGCTTTCTGGTTAAAGTGCAGAGAACATTGAAGACAAGTGTCCACTCAGGATAAAGAGTAACTCCTATTAACTTTAAAAAGCTTGCTCTAGCCATTCTTAAACTATACTGCTGACCTGGATCCTAATTGCAGAAGCTCAAGTTGTTCATGTAAGTACTACAGGTGGAAAGGATCCCATACACAAAGAGAACGCTAATAAACACAGAAGGATGGTTTTGGCAGTTCCTGATTGGGCTTGTGCTGACCACACATGCGCACACACAAATAGATGATTCTTGAGTCCAGATAGGTGCTGATCATCTTATAACATTTTGCTCTTTTCTAGGATCTCTATGTCCATGTAATTCTTTGATCATAATTTAGTGAATTCAGTTTTGCAAGGCAATGGATCTTATAATCTATTGGTGCTAATCATGCAATTTGATACTAAGAAATGGTGATCCTATACTAATTGATTTAGTGGCCTGAAAAAGAAGAAGAAATAAAACCGCTTTGGTTATATGTTTTTGTTAATGCAGAAGTTTTAATGTAGTTGTTGGGGGCAAGCGTTTACTCTTTCCCTAAGTATAAACGGATTACACTTTTGGTACATAGAAAATAATTATGGCTGCAATTTTCTTTTTGGTATGTAGTACAGTTACAATTTACTTATCTTCTATTCAAGTCAACGTTCAGCTTACACCTTTTGTGTGGGATTTCCAAAATGCATATGGTCAGTTGCAACTTGCAAATGAGTCCTGATTCACAATTTCACATTAGTAAATTACAGTTTCTTTTTCTTACAAGAGTGGGTGGAGGCTGAAGTCATGAACTCAGTAATTATATTGGATAAGTGTATAATTTCCCAATAATTAGAATAAGCAAAATGGAGGGGCTTTTTATGATTCGCATCAAAGTCAAACACTAAGGTGGCGTTTGGTACGGGAGAATCCACATTACTCCTGACATCCAGATTCCTAGGAATGTAGCTATTCCTATGTTTGGTTTCATTGGGAATTTCTTTAAGATTCTTAGGAATGTGAGATGATAGTGTTTGGTTTATTCCCAGGAATCTTCAATGAATTATTTATTTTTCCCATTCTATCCTTAGATTTAAATGTGAAATACCAAGTCTTTTAAAAAAATTTATTCCTCTAAATAAATAATGAAAAACAAAATATAAACTATTAATTAGCAAGAGGCTGAAGATTTTTTTTTAACCATGGCACCACCATTGCATAAAAATTAAAAATCTACGCATTTCGTATCATTGTATAACAAACTCACTAGATATGATACAAATTATTGACATGTACTGTAACATATGAATCTAGAAACAAAGCCATTAATCTTAAAAAAAAAAAAAAAAAAAGTACCAAATGAAGCCACCAATTCAGATCTATATTTCTAGCAATGAAACAAAACCAAAAGTAAAAGTAAATACCTGGCAATAATGGAGGATCCTCTTCAAACTTTTTTTTTTCCACACATAAAATCTAAATAGAACTTTGTTAAAAAATATATTAATAGAGTTGTCTATCCTATTTATGTTGTTTTGGTGGGAAAAGATAAAGACAAGAGAAAAGTTTTAGCGGGAAAAGATAAAGACAAAAGAAAAGTTTTGGCGGGAAAAGATAAAGACAAGAGAAAAGATATTTATGATTTGTTTTATATTTTATCTTAATTGCTTAAATGATAAGAAAAAAAAGGTTAAAATTGTCAATTTATAAAAAATAAATTTCCTTTAAGCTTGGGAATCTGGATTCCCACCTGTTTCAAAGGAATCTACATTCCCACTGAGAGGGTTAAGGGGGAATCCAGATTCCCCTGGCATCTGATTCCCTTACGTAATTTGCAACAAAATATGGGAATCTTTAAACATTCCCGAGAATCTTAAAACATTACCCCGTACCAAACGCCACATAAAGGTTAGTGCAATTTTTTGTCCTTGCTTAGGAGTGTGGAGACAAATGATTATAATACATTAACAATTGAAATCGTTTTTGTTTTTTTTTTTTTGTTTTTGAGAATGATTAACAATTGAAATCATGATTGTGCATAATTCGGTTGAATCCAATTGAACCTAATGAATTCTTTATGATATGTTCAGTTCGAATAAATTTTGCAGAGCTGTTTGGGTTTTTCATGTATTCCAAATTACGAAAAAAAGTGCTATATCAAATAAAGAAGTTCAGAAATACAACATTTTCGATGATTTATTTGTACTTTTTTTCTTCATATCTTTAATTTTTTATTTATATAAATAAAATTCTATGGATAAAAATTCATGCATTTCCCTAATCCCAATTATCAACCACCATATAAAAAGAGAAAATATTATTTCACACTTTTACCTTCATTATTTCAAACATGTATTTATAATTGACATGCGAATGTTTACATTTTGACACATAAAAGAAAATGTGAAATAGTGGTTGCAAAAGAATCAAAACCAAAAGAGAAGATATTACTAAGAAATAACTTAGCAGGGTGCCACTATGGTTACATTTAAGTAGGGAAGCCTCACTAGTCGCCCCCTAACCATTTTTCAATTACCCAAATAATAAAAAAAATAAAAAAAATCCTAACAATGCTAGGTTTCTTGCTTTTGTTTATAAAAAAGGAACTTTTCTTGAGGGTAGGGCCTTTGAGTTTAGACACTTTGATATGTGCACACATTCCAACCATTTGGCACCCCCAAAAAAAAAACAAAAAAAAACAAAAAAAAACAAAACTTATGTGGGCGGCTGATGCTAACTTATTTTTTGGTCCTCCAGAGAAAAATTTAGACACTAATTAGACAGCAGTGGCATAATTCTCAATGAAGAAATTGTGAGTACCAATTGCGGCCTACAGCAATGCTCCTAAATAAAAATAAAAAAAGCTGATAAGTTCAACATAATATAAGAACAAAAATTAACATCTGTAATATTCTGTATCGACTATCAAATCAATTGCCAAACCACCAATGTGAATGTCATAAAATATTTCCATCTTTTCAATTCCATCGCTGATGACCATCTTAAAAAACCTAACCTATCAAGGTGGCCATCCGCCTCTCTTACATATTTATTTATATACACTCTAGACGTACGCACAATATTCATAATTCTATGCGTGTCCACATTTTTTAAGTATGTCCACACTCGACACATAAAATGCTAGTGTATGGATGATGCACACTAACAAGTGTGTAGCAATCAGTGCCCAGGTTTAAAGGCCTTACATTGACAAGGAGATTTTATTTTCACCAAATGACACAAAATCTCCCTCCCATTATAGGATATCATAACAAAGATAGACTCATAGCACCTGCAAAGAACATAACAGCTAGACTACAACATTTTTTTCATTAAAAAGTTACTATCACAACGCAGTTTCCATTGTATCCAATACGTCAGATCATATCTATACGGCAACTCACCTGTATTGGCTATCCTAATGATCATACATATAAACTAAGCATGCATTCATATAATGTGTTAAACTTGTTATTGCTACGTCTTTAGATTACTCTTTGGTGAAAAAACTATCATACCAAACTCATAATTAGTTAAGGCTGCAAGCTTAATTACCTGGTAATGTAATTGATATTTAGAAATGTGCCATTGAAATATTGAAATGTCAACAAAATGAAATGTGAAAGTAAAATACCAAAACTATTGAGTTCAATGCAAAATCTTATTCAAGACGGACAACCTAATGGTGGCATTAGCCTAAACATCTGAAATAACTGGGTGGCCAAATGTGAGTCCCCTCAGCGCAACCTTCTTGCTTCCCTCTCAGACTCTAGTAGGGCGAGGATGTCCCCTTCCCTGACTGGTCCCTTGACGTTCCTTGTAATTTGCCGCTTGCTTTCATCCATAAACTGCACTCTCACCTGAGTCACCTGCCCTCTTGATCCTGTCCTCCCTATAATCTTTATCACAGTTGCATACTTCACGTCAGAATTCATTTTGCCGCTAACTGCCAAAAATGAGAACATGTAATTGTCAATATCTAATGCATTAGATAGACGGACAACCTAATGGTGGCATTAGCCTAAACATCTGAAATAACTGGGTGGCCAAATGTGAGTCCCCTCAGCGCAACCTTCTTGCTTCCCTCTCAGACTCTAGTAGGGCGAGGATGTCCCCTTCCCTGACTGGTCCCTTGACGTTCCTTGTAATTTGCCGCTTGCTTTCATCCATAAACTGCACTCTCACCTGAGTCACCTGCCCTCTTGATCCTGTCCTCCCTATAATCTTTATCACAGTTGCATACTTCACGTCAGAATTCATTTTGCCGCTAACTGCCAAAAATGAGAACATGTAATTGTCAATATCTAATGCATTAGAAAGACATACATTTTTTTAAGAAAAAGGTAGATAAGACACAGCGAAAACTGCCAATGAGCTATGGTTCAATTGACACTTTCTTCCCCCTTAATAATGGTAAGGAGAGTGAGGTTGTAAGTTAAAAATCCACTAGTGTGAGTGACTTACCAAACAAAGACAGAAAACTAGATCAACATATTTTACATACACATTAGATACAAGCAAGGGGAAAATATTGCAACAGCTACCACTTGTAAAAATGTTGGGTCCCAATGAAAACAGAAGTGGACCGCTTCAGAACAGTGAGGAAGTAGAAAAAGGATCACATTTAATCATTGAGATATGATTCATAAGACAAAATGATCATATAAATGTTAACGAAATGATCAAAGGATCATCTTCAAATGTTAGATTAAACTTAGCTATCTAGAATGACCAAGGATCTTGTCATCTAAGATTCTAAATGGATTTCACAAATAAAGAATCCTTAGATTCTGGTAGGCTAATATCTTTGGAGGAAACACAAAAAAAGGGATAAAAAAATATTTTTACTATTGCATTCCTACATGCCTCAAACGTTTATCCTTTGGCTATTAATCAGTCTATATTGCCATTTTTTTTTTTCATGTAATTCGCAGTGCTAGGTTGTTCTACCTATTTTTTGTATATAGGTATTACGGTTTTCAAAATAACTTTCAATCATGGCTTTTGGATTGCCCTACAAAGCAACTATATTCATAAAATCAAACACGGCATGAAGCAAACACATATAGCTAAGCTAGATAAAAACATGTCTACTTTTACAGCAGAAAAAAAAAAAGAAAAAAAGAAAAAAGAAAAAAAGAAAAAAAGAGGAAAATATTATCTTGATCCGACAGGTAATTTCTCGTAAAAGAATGAAGAAAATATATATATATAGTTTTGGTATCAAGGGATGAAACAAAGTGCAGTGGAAACAAAACAAAACAAAAAAAAACAAAAAACAAAAGACCCAATAACAATGTCACACGTATAAAGACTTTTCATAAGTTTTGAAGGGCAATGATATATCAGAAAAAAAAAAATGGTATAGAATTGAAAGGAGGATAATAACATAGTGATGATAGATAGAATGAAAAAAGAAACAAGGTCGTACCTTGTTAACACAGACGACAAAGCTTCCGTTCCTTAGGAGAGAGGAGAGGAGACGAGAAACTAAACCCCTAAAACGTTTGTACGTTTGGCTTTATAGGTGCAACTCAGCTAGGGTTGGAAATTTTTTTTTTTTTTTTGGGCTAAAATGCAAAAAACACTTCTGGGCTTGAATCAATTGCAAAATTACCTTATTAGGGGGTTTTTAAATTCTTATAACTTTAATTATTTATGGGCTTGGATCCATAAGAGCTAATCTAATGAAAGTAAATCCATTAAAAAGAAGTAAAATAAGCACATTGATAAAATCAATCAAATAAAGAGCAATATCATATCAACGGAAAATGTTAAGACAACCTATCTATACAAATCACCAAAACCCCAAAAAACAGAGAAATGAAAGAACACAAAACATTGCCTACGAAGAGAGTTGTCGAGAACCAACCTCAATGAGCCGCCACCGCCTTTCGAAATCCATAGCCACCGGATCCCTATATAGCATGGTTTGAAGTTTTAGCCACCAGATCCCTCTTCCTTTCCTTTAGCAACATTTTCAACTTGGTTTTGTACTCTCTTTTTTTTTCTCGGATCGACAAACACATCCACTCAAATATCCCAAATTTCAAACCCAAGCCAAATTGTCAAGGCTTTTTCACATCTATAGTGATGATAGATAGAATGAAAAAAGAAACAAGGTCGTACCTTGTTAACACAGACGACAAAGCTTCCGTTCCTTAGGAGAGAGGAGAGGAGACGAGAAACTAAACCCCTAAAACGTTTGTACGTTTGGCTTTATAGGTGCAACTCAGCTAGGGTTGGAAATTTTTTTTTTTTTTTTGGGCTAAAATGCAAAAAACACTTCTGGGCTTGAATCAATTGCAAAATTACCTTATTAGGGGGTTTTTAAATTCTTATAACTTTAATTATTTATGGGCTTGGATCCATAAGAGCTAATCTAATGAAAGTAAATCCATTAAAAAGAAGTAAAATAAGCACATTGATAAAATCAATCAAATAAAGAGCAATATCATATCAACGGAAAATGTTAAGACAACCTATCTATACAAATCACCAAAACCCCAAAAAACAGAGAAATGAAAGAACACAAAACATTGCCTACGAAGAGAGTTGTCGAGAACCAACCTCAATGAGCCGCCACCGCCTTTCGAAATCCATAGCCACCGGATCCCTATATAGCATGGTTTGAAGTTTTAGCCACCAGATCCCTCTTCCTTTCCTTTAGCAACATTTTCAACTTGGTTTTGTACTCTCTTTTTTTTTCTCGGATCGACAAACACATCCACTCAAATATCCCAAATTTCAAACCCAAGCCAAATTGTCAAGGCTTTTTCACATCCCAAATTGAGCTCAGTCACCGGACAACCTAGATACAACCAAAAACAGAGGAAGGAAAAACAGAAATAAAGGCATAGAGAGAGAAAGGGGAGGCCAACGACTGAGAGAGAGAGAAGGAGAGAGACAAGAAGAAGAAGAAGAAAGAGAAGAGAGCAGCTTTGAGAGACTAAAGACAGAAAATTGAGAAGAGTTAAAAGATGAGAAGGGTATTTTTGTCTTATAGGTAGCAAATTTTAACTTTTCGAAAACGTTTTTCTTTCCTCAGCAAAGATAGCTGCACGTGCAATTTATTTATTATTAATTTCCTTCTTAACGGGTGCTGTGCAGTGCAGCACCCGTTAACAGGAGATATAAAATATATGCTAGATTTATAAATTTTTTTTTTTTTTTTGAAGTGAATATATAGTGATTTTTAGCTAACTTTTAATTTTTATTAACAATAAAAAAAATATTTAAATATTATTGTCTTTTACTTTGGTATGTAAAGATGTAGCTTTGCCGCCCTTGTGCTCCTACCCGACTCGAATCCGGATTAATTGGAGCCTCTGCGGTTCTGGATACCGGGTGGTTTAACCAAAAAAAAAAAGATGTAGTCCTGTTTATGATAATTGTCGTGCACTCAAATTCTCTAATCATGAAGATCTCAAAATTTTTACGAAAACTTCAAATACAAAATCGCTTTTAATTGAGCAAAATTATTGGACAAAGACATCTTCACGCACTCTCTTATTCAAATTTCCCAGGTTTTGCAGTTGTAACTTGTAGTTTGCAAAGGCTATGGTGATAGTCAATATCTCTAATCCTGCACACATTTCCCTCAGGCTATAATCTTGTATTTAACGTTACATAAGATAATAGGTCGGAATTGATGGAATGTGTGTGTTGCAAACGCTTAGAGAGTGTTTGGTAAGTGTTTTCAAACAACAATTTTCAATTTTTAAACAACATTTTACGTATTTTCACACACTTTTTCACTCACACGTATTTTCACAAAAATTTTTTAATAACAATTTTCAGTTTTTAACCACATGTACCAAACGAACCCTTAATATTTAAAGTGAATTCTAAATTTCTTCGGTTAGAAATTTGGTAGAAAAAAAAGTGAGAAGTAAAATCAACGACTCTTATGTCACTAAGAGCATCCACAGCAGTGGATCTAAATTTTTAGCTTTTTAGCTACACAAAGTCACTTTATCTATTTTACCTACATACATACTTCAGCAGTGAATCTATTTTAAGTTTTCAACACAATAAAATAATATAAACATCACAATAAAATAATATACCACTACAATAAATAAATATTTCACTACCCAAAAAACATCCACACAACACCATCCACAACCACCTCTACCATCAACCACAGCCCACCACCACCACCACCCACCACCACCACCAGCCACCAGTTCACAGTTGAAAAAAGAAAAAAAAAAAACCAACCCAAATCAAACCCACAAATCCACAACCACCTCTACCATCAGCCACACCCCAACCACCACCACCACCACCACCGGCCACCAATCCACAGCAAGGAAAAAAAAAAAAAAAAACCAACCCAAATCGAACCCACAGCCACAAATCACAAATCGAACCCAGCCATCACAAATCGAACCCACACCGATACGACCCACCACCAGCAAAACGACCCACCACCACCACCATCTCCACTGTGACCCCTGAAATCCAGCAACCCAAACGCCGAAACCCACCAAACCCAAATCCAGCTACCCAAACATTGAAACCACACACCAATCTCAACCCCGATACCAACACACACTGGAGCACAACCACGACCCAGCAGCGGAGTGGAGGTGAGGGAAGCCACTTCGATCCACGAGCATAGAGCACAACCACGATCCATAGAAGGCCACTTCGATCCACGAGGCCGAAGCACAACCACGACCTAGTGGCCGGAGCACAACGTTGAGAGAGTGAGGTTGAGAGACATACCGGAGTTGAGAGAGTGAGATTGAGAAAGATGAGATGAGAGTGAATGAGAGAGAGAGAGAGAGGCACGGTGAGAGTGAGAGTGAACGAGAGAGAGAGAGAGAGAGGATTTTTTTAATAAAAAACCGGAATAAAATAATGTTATTTTTTTTAGCTCTCATGAACAGTGCACATCTATAAATAGATGTGCACTGTTCATGTGGAGCTAAAAAAAAAGGATATAGCTCCATTGCTGGAGCATCAATTTTGTGTTAGTATAGCTAAAATATAGTATTATAGCTTTATACCATCACTGCTGCAAATGCTCTAAGCAGCTTTTTCTTGGAGTGGCAAATGACATAATTGTCTTTAATACCTCATTGAGGTGGGTGTGTCTCTTGGCCCACATTCGGCCAAGTGGCCAAATCTTAGCCAACGCTTTTATATGATTGACAACCAAGATGCTTCCAAGTGGTGCGATGCTTTTAGTTGAGTTTATTTGTGAATTTGTAACAAGGAAAAATTGATATTAGAAAGGGAAAGAGTATGGAGAGATAGAGAGTGAAGAATGAGAATAGAGAGAGGCTATTATACAAGGTTGTTCTAAAATCGGTGTGAAAGTGTGTCAAAAAAATAGAGGTAGACAGTCACTATAATCTGATTTTAGGCAGTTATTCGACCCAAAAACCACTTTGCACCTAGTTTTGCTTCAGTTGACATGAATCGATCTTTAAAGAGAGTGCATTTGTGTGATTTTAATTTTCTTTTATTGTAGTGACTATTTGGATTATATTTATTCTATTGGCAAAAATAAGAATTCGTGCATACATCAAAATTATTTATTAAAAGGAATTGGTCCACGGGAGGTTTTCTTCCATTCTCGAGGACTATTTGCCATTGAAGTGGGGCGGATTCAATGGGACATTTTGAGAGAAATTACAAAAAAAAAAAAAAAAGAAAAAAAAAAGAGGGAGAAAATAAAATTAATATAAATTATTTATCGCATTTTAATTTGAAAATATAAATGATAACATTTTCTGTCCACTCAACAAATCAAATAATTTCTATGCATATTTAAGTGGAATAATATTATGGATTCTAGTTCACTCAATTGATAAAGTCTTTATCTCTAATGGTTGAATAAGAGATTTGGAATTCAATCTCGCCTACACTAAAAACTGATTTGTCTCTTGGTCAGATGATTAAAGTGGTTTAATTTGTTTTTTTTTCCCCTAAACCTTAGGTTATTAATTTGTTAATTTCATACGAATTTGTTATCTTTTTAAAACTTCAAAGTTTATTTTGTTACTTTTTAGTGAAGTCTGTAGTGTACCTTTGTGTTAGAATCTATTTCCATTTCTCTTATGTGTGTGTGTTTGTTTCTCAATATATATATATATATATATAATGAAAAAACATCCCTAAAGTAAAAAATGAAACTGAATCCATTATCTTTGGTTCTTCAATTATTCTGGTTTCTTAAGTGGATGGAAAATGATATTGCACATGATAAAATTTTAATAACCAAATTGACAAAAATCAACCCATTAGCATTGTATTAATTATTGACCCACACAATCACACTCATCTATACATAAATAATACATTAAGTGTCTACTTAATCAATGATATACTTGAACAATCTTTAACTTTACTTCCTTTTTTCTTGAATCAATAACTTTATAACAAGTTATTATAACATGATAACAATACACACACATATATACCAAACTTTTTGTATCTTAATCATTAAATTATATTATATTTATACTATACACACACATTCACTAAAACAACATTATGACAAAAATAAAAATTAATAATAACGCACACAACCAATGTCAGACACACACTCATTACTTTTAATATAATATAAATTTATAATAAAGAAAAAGATATTTACAACTCACAAATACTCACTTTTTACTTTTAAATGAATCTTGTTTTCATCATTAAAAAATTAGAATGAATCTAATAAATTATTTAAGGGTATCTTTGGTGTAAAATGGAATAATTATTAATAGTCATTTTATCATTTGGTACAAAATATTTTTTTTAAATAGTTGTGAATTTGTAATAATTATTCTTTATTGCATGTAATTGGGTTTTAAATTAATATATTTCTAAGCTATATTTTATAGTCAAACTTATGAATAGTTACTGTCATTGTGATTAAGTTTCTTAATGGTTCCTCCTCAAAAAAAAAAAGTTTCTTAATGGTTTTCTACCAGTTTCGGAAATATAGTCTGCTAAAATAGAATATAGTGTATTCAGTTACATGGTTAAAATTACTAGATCAAGTTTGATAATGAGAAATTTGTGGTTAGCTATAGGCTTATTCTCTTTATTACTTGCAGTCTGTAATGCCTCTATGGAAGGAATTGGAGTACTTTAAGGAATACCAGCAGGACCTGAGAGGATATCTTGGCAATGAGATTGCTAACGAAGTTCTAGGTGAAGCACTCTACCTGTTAAGCATTGGAACCAATGATTTCCTAGAGAACTACTATATACTTCCAAAAAAATCATTAGAGTTTTCCATCGAGGGGTACCATAATTTTCTAGTAGGTATTTGTGGAAATTTCATCACAGAGCTCTACAATCTTGAAGCTCGGAAGCTATCCATAACTGGGCTTCCTCCAATGGGGTGTTTACCATTGGAAAGAACCACAAATATCTTTCATGGGGGTGACTGTATAGAGGATTACAATAATGTGGCCAAATATTTCAATGAAAAGTTGAAGGGAATGATTGCAAATCTGAACAAGCAGCTTGCTGGAATCCGGCTGGTGCTTTCAAACCCTTACGATATTCTCTTAGAAATGATTCAGAATCCAGAATTTTTTGGTAAGCCTTTTGCAATCACAACTGGTTTGACATTGCATGATATGAATAACATATAGGTCCAGTAATATAATCTCATCTCATCAATTACCATAAAGGGTACAAATGACTAGTCTAGTAATGTAGTCGGTTTTGATGATCCAATCTGGTAGAACAAATATCTGGCATCAAGCAATCACATGGCCAGTGGTGTTATTAAATCCTTACCAAGTAAGGGAACAAATGTAACTATTTTTAATTAATAATAATACACACAACCAATGTCAGAGACACACTCACACACATATAATATAAATTTATAATAAAGAAAAAGATATTTACAACTCACAAATACTCACCCTTTACTTTTAGAGTTGAAGAGAGAGAGAGAGAGATGTGATATGTGATATTGTTTGGTTTTAGGATGGACTGACGTGTGTTGTTATTTGGTTTTGAGCTGAGCTAATATATGGTTAAGGTATGCAAAAATTAATCTCTCAATCAACTGCACAAGTGGAAATTCACTTTTTTAATTGGATCAATTAAAATTTATAATTAGATAGTTCCAATATTTATAAGATAAAGATGAAACATAAAGAGAGATAACGACCATTAGAGTATCACAAAAAGTAAAGATGAGTATTTTGAAGATTATAATTGAATATGTATATATAGCAAAACTTATTCTCAACCCATCACCTTTTTGGGTAGGGAAAATCCTTGAAAGTGGGTTCTTTGTCATCCCTATCCTCCAAGAAAGTATATGTCTGTCTCACATAGGTTGTATGCACCCAGTGCCTACAAGATTTTCGCCTATTATGAGTTTTCTAGGTATTAATTCTGCTTTGTTGCTTGCGTGAGTCCAATCCCATTCAACGCCCCACCATTCCAGACTTTTGCAATCTATGCCCAAGACATTCGTTACTACTTACAACTAAGTGCGGTAACCTACATACAAATGATACAATACATTTCACCAACTTATTAAGATAATAAGTCATTTTTGTTTTCACTTTAATACCACCACTGCCACAAATATGGATTTTTTTTTTTTTTTTGTTGTAAAATAACACTACTTTGCTAACAATTTTGTTAGTTAGATTCATTTCCAAACTATGTAGAAAACTAACATTTTGAGTCTTTTAGACTCAAGTTCACTGTAGTAACTTGAGTCTCATGCACTGGTAGAGCTGATGTGAAAAATTATCCATGTAGAACTCGAGTCTTTGCTCAAAATAAAACAAAAGAATGTTATTACACACACCTTCATCTCCTTACACTCACAACTTTAGCCTCAAGTCTCACCCTCTTCAGCTCCTCATGCTCACAGCTTCAGGTCTCACCTTCAATTTCTCACAGGTCTTCACTCCTCACAGGCCTGTATAGCATCCTTCCAAGTCTCACCTTCAAATCCTTCTAGTCTGTGTTCACTCCTTACATAAACATCTCACTAGGAAAACCAAACCCAAAACCAACAAACGCGTCAATTGGAGCCTGCACCAAAACCAACAAACACACCAATCGAAACCTAGAAAACCAAACCCAACAAACGCCCTAGCACCTCATCTTGATCATAAAATGCAAACCCAAACCCAACAAACTCATCCCGATCGAAACCCACCTCCAATCATAAACTGCAAACCTAACAAAATCATCCCGATCAGAACTTGCAAAGAGAGGGAGAAAATTCATGGGCTTTGATTTAGGGCTTGGACCAAGAAAAAGACAAGGAACAAGATTGAGAGAAAACCTCAGTGGTTAGCTTTGGCCTTGGAGGCCTGATTTGGGCTTGATCTAAAGAATAGGCTAGAGACTAGAGAGAAGAAGAGAGATTCAAAGGCGAAGATAGAGAGACAGGAGAAAAAAAAAATTGTCCGTAGCACATGAAATTCTAGTCGAGATATTAGTTTTCTAAATAGTTTAAAAATAATGCTAACTAATGAAATTGTTAGTACTTTGCCAACACATGAAATTCGAGTGTTAAATATGTTATTTTTCTAAATAGTTTGAAAATAGTGTTAACTAACGAAATTGTTAGTATTTAAACGAGGTACAACCCATGAGAGAGATTGTTTTCTAAAAAAAAAAATTTTAGAAAAGTAAGCTCTAAAAAATATGCCTTTTTTTAATTAAAATTTTCAGTTGATCCAAGATAGTTTTTTATTAACCACCTTTTTTTTTTTTTTTTTTTTTTTTTTTAAAGGAAGAACAAAAAAAAAAAAAAAAAAAAAAAAACCACTAAAGTCTAAGTTTCTGCTGGGACTTGGTCCTTGGGCTCCGAGGATGTTTTCTTTTCTTCCAAGCCCTTGCCCATTTCCTTAGGTGGCTCAGTGGGGAGGCTCTGATCACCTGGCTGGCCGGAATCCTTGGGAGGCTCAAGGATGACTGGGGGAGCTTGACCGACCAAAGGCTGCTCCAAGACCTCTGGGAGTTGTGTTGGAGGAGGGGGATCAGCCTCTGAAAGCTCTCGGATGTTTGGGTCATAAAAAATGCTCTTAGGCAGCCTTAGCTCCGAGTCAGCAGGCACTCCAGCAGCATCCAGCGCCTTGCCCCAGGTCATGTCGTAGTAGTCCCGGGCGACTAAAGCAAATTGCTCAGTAAGACCCTTTTCAGTCGTCTCCACTCCCAGTTGGTAGGCCGCTTTCTTTTCGGCCTCGGTCGCCTCCTTGGCCAGCTGAGTGTCCCTTTGAGCCTGCTTGGTAGCCTCTTTGGCCTTCTGGAGTTCGGCGCGAAGTTCCTTCACAAGCGCTTTCTCAGAGGCCAGATTGTTCTGAGTGTCATTCAGTAGCTTGTGTTGGGCTTCGGCCTGGGTCTCAGCATTTCTGAGACCAGCGTTGAGGCTATCCCTTTCCTGGGTCACCCCCTTTAGCTGGTCCGAGATCTGAGAGACCTCCTCCTTTAGGCTGCCCAATGCCTTTTCTGCCTCGGACCTAGAGTGGGCCTCCGCTTGGGCTTCAATGTAGGCTTTTCGATTCCACTCTTCGGCCACGAATACTTGCTGTGTAATCTGAACAAGTAAAATAATAGAGTTAGCATTAAATATAGGAAATTGATATTCTAACCAAAGAGCCGAATAAGCACACTTACCATGGCCAGGTCCCTCTTCAGGGACATGAAAAGATCATACTGGCTAAAACGCCTATATGATTCCATGTCGCGGGGGAGGAGCAGCGGTTACTCCAAAACTTCAGCTATCAGCCCCGCTCTGCTCCCGTCATAATTCCTAATAGAGGTCTCCCAAGAAAAAGAAACACCATCTAGTTCCAGCCTGGGAGACCACGTGCGTTGTCCTCGGCACACGTCGGCCATTGGAGGCTCCTCCCTCCTCTCCACGGAAAAGGCCCTCTTGTTGCGGTGGTCCTTTACCACCTTCTGCTGCTTGGTGGTCTTTGGGGGTACCACCACCTCCTGCTCCTCAGGCTCGAGAGGCCTCTTTTTCTTTAGATCCGGTATCGGTTTCAGGGCCGGATCAGAGACCTGAGGTGGGGGTGGGGGTGGAGGTAAGTTCACCACTGGCCGAGAAGTCCCCGTCCCCTTAGACTCAGCCTTATTCCCCCTTTTCTTCAGAAGAAGCTTTAAATCAGACATCTCTTCTTTTTCAGAAGAGTCCTCAGGAACTGTAGTCAGCAGAAGTGGTTGGCGGACGTAAGATTGCCTGTCGGCCTCCTCTTCGAAATCTGAAGAGGGTATTACCTGTACCCCCCCTGAAGCGTCCCCTTCAAATTTAAATTTGTCAATCTGTTCCTCCAACGAAGTGGATGAAGAGCCGACCCTTTCTCCTATGGCCACCGGTTCGAGAGGAACTTGTTGAACTAGTCAGATTAGCAAAGGAATGCCCTGGGGGTTGGGGTGTGGAACAGGCTCAAGGTTGTATGGCGCTAAAAAGTGTCGCCGAGCGACGTCTATTCGCCGCAGACGGTGATCACCCTGTGTAATGGCGTTGCCAGCTGGCTGGATGTCTGCTTTCTTGGGCGTATAGCCGAGTATGAGAGGGATGGACCGGAGTTGTCCGTCTTCACTTACAAATATCTCTGAGCGTAGTAGATAATTAAGGGCGGGGGCGTTGATAAGACTGAGCCGAGGAGCAGTATGTGCCTTATCTATAAACAAACAAACAAACAAACAGATCTGGTCAGAAGATTGAAATATGATGACATAAAAAAAAAAAAAAGGTTATAAAGAATGAAGATCCTATGACTATTGTTAGAAATCCTATGTCTAAGAAGTCACACTTGGCTCTCCTGGCTCGGTCGGACAGTGTAGACCATCATGCCATGCGCCCGAGACGATTAAATAGTCATCTTTCATCCCTTTATTTGATTTGGGAAGGCAGGAGAACAATCTAACGATGTCGGATCGGGATTTAAGGTAGTATCCCGCCCCTTTTTGGCTATGACATTCATACATATATGCCAAGTCATGCCAGGTCAGCCCTAGTCCTAACTGTGCGTTCAAGACATCGATGGCTCCTAGTATCCTAAAGGTGTTAGGCGCGCACTGCTCAGGAGAGAGCTTGTGGTTGCGAAGGTAGTTTAAAGTAATGGAACCCATTGGGAGGGTCATTCCCCCTTCAATGAAGGCTATTATTGGGATTACGACCTCTCCCTCTCTTTGGGCCGTTAGTATCCGCTCCAGAGGGCAATATCTCAGACTCACCCCCTGCGGTATACCATAATTTTGCTTAAATTCCTCTATCAACGCCAGACTATCGACGAGATGTTGGAATTTGCCCATTCTTAGAGAACAACTGAAGCAGTGGACAGGAAATGGGTTTTGAGGGTAGAAAATATTAGCTGAGAAGAAAATAAAGGATCAGGAGGTGCCGAAACTTACATAAACAAGATTGGAGTATAATCCCTGGACTCGAAATGGATTCTTGGTGGATCCTGGAAGCGAAGAACACGGAAATCCGAAGAAGCTTGAAAGGTTTTGAATGAAAGAACTCTCTGGGTATTCTGAGGATGTGTAAAGTAAAGAAAAGTAACCTCCTCTAGGGGTTTATATATGGGGACAAGTGAAAGGGTGTAATTCATCCCGTCCAAATCCCGAAAAAGAACCCTGTCCGTTGGATCAACAACCCACCGTTGGATACAAAGGACAAAACGCCGCCTGGAGTAATTAATACAGCGCTTTGGGAATACGAAACTAACAGCGGCAATAATGAAGTGCTTGTCTCTATGCTCGCGCGCGTGTAAACGGGGGTATTTATGACTTCCCTCTTTTAAATTTCTTTATTTTTATTTCTTTTTCCTTACGTGGTAGATCAAAATCTTATTCTTTCTCCTCGGATGCGAGGGAAAAATTAAAATTTTGAGGGGCTATTGTGGGGGGAAAAGGGCCCAATCTAACATAGTGGGCCGAGAGCCCATATGAGAGCTACTGTGCGATCGAGAAGAAGGAGATGGTAAGGGCAAGGCCCATCTGGAAGTGGGACCCTCAGAGGGAAGAGTGATTACAATCCGAAGAGGTCATCTTCTATCCGAGAAGGTTATATTCCTCTGACGTGAATAGTATAGATCAATTGAACGTATAAAAGGTCAAGATGATCTTCCGAGGACTCCTCCTGATCAAGATAAGCTCTAAGTACACTGGGAGACGATAAGGATGGAGAAATATCTAAAGGGAAAGCTGCTACCACCGTATTTAATGCTCTGCAGCAACTTTTCTGGTCGCATTTATGTGGAGAAGACCCCTGAACAGTGTATCCTCACCTACCCCCACTCACACAGAGCTAAAGGAGATGCTTGACATGACATATACTCAAGTAGACTCACGGATGAGGTACAAGTGGACGATGAAGATAAGGAGAAGGGAGGTTATATAAAGGAAAGAAGCTCCTAACGTGAAGGGGGAGAAAAAAAACAGAGAAGGAGAAAGAGGAGAAACTTGACTGTAACCCTAAGATCTATGTTCATCAGATAATCAATAATATAGCTCTTTGGATATCTATTCTTTACGTGTAAATTCATGTTAGCTTGTGCTTGAAAGTTGTGATTCGTTGTTGTTGATTCCATACTTAACCTAGCTCTTTCACTCATACTCTACAAATTCATTTTTTTGGGCTTGGGCCACAAATTCTAACCCTACAAATATATTTCTAAGCTATATTTTATAGTCAAACTTATGAATAGTTACTGTCATTATGATTAAGTTTCTTAATGGTTTTCTACCAGTTTCGGAAATATAGTCTGCTAAAATAGAATATAGTGTATTCAGTTACATGGTTAAAATTACTAGATCAAGTTTGATAATGAGAAATTTGTGGTTAGCTATAGGCTTATTCTCTTTATTACTTGCAGTCTGTAATGCCTCTATGGAAGGAATTGGAGTACTATAAGGAATACCAGCAGGACCTGAGAGGATATCTTGGCAATGAGATTGCTAACGAGGTTCTGGGTGAAGCACTCTACCTGTTAAGCATTGGAACCAATGATTTCCTAGAGAACTACTATATACTTCCAAAAAAATCATTAGAGTTTTCCATCGAGGGGTACCAGAATTTTCTAGTAGGTATTTGTGGAAATTTCATCACAGAGCTCTACAATCTTGGAGCTCGGAAGCTATCCATAACTGGGCTTCCTCCAATGGGGTGTTTACCATTGGATAGAACCACAAATATCTTGTTTGGGGGTGACTGTATAGAGGATTACAATAATGTGGCCAAATATTTCAATGAAAAGTTGAAGGGAATGATTGCAAATCTGAACAAGCAGCTTGCTGGAATCCGACTGGTGCTTTCAAACCCTTACGATATTCTCTTAGAAATTATTCAGAATCCAGAATTTTTTGGTAAGCCTTTTGCAATCACAACTGGTTTGACATTGCATGATATGAATGACATATAGGTCCAGTAATATAATCTCATCTCAACAATTACCATAAAGGGTACAAATGACTAGTCTAGTAATGTAATCGGTTTTGATGATCCAATCTGGTAGAACAAATATCTGGCATCAAGCAATCACATGGCCAGTGGTGTTATTAAATCCTTACCAAGTAAGGGAACAAATGTAACTATTTTTAATTAATAATAATGCACACAACCAATGTCAGAGACACACTCACACACATATAATATAAATTTATAATAAAGAAAAAGATATTCACAATTCACAAGTACTCACTCTTTACTTTTAGAGTTGAAGATACAAAGATAGTTAGAGAGAGAGAGAGAGAGAGGGGGAGAGAAATGTGATATGTGATATTGTTTGGTTTTAGGATGGACTGACGTGTGTTGTTATTTGGTATTGAGCTGAGCTGATATATGGTTAAGGTATGCCAAAATTAATCTCTCAATCAACTGCACAAGAGGAAATTCACTTTTTTAATTGGATCAATTAAAATTTATAATGAGATAGTTCCAATATTGATAAGATAAAGATGAAACATAAGGAGAGATAACGACCATTAGAGTATCAAAAAAAGTAAAGATGAGTATTTTGAATATTATAATTGAATATGTATATATAGCAAAACTTATTCTCAACCCATCACCTTTTTGGGTAGGGAAAATCCTCGAAAGTGGGTTCTTTGTCATCCCTATCCTCGAAGAAAGTATATGTCGGTTGCCTGCAAGATTTTCGCTTACAAGATTTTCGCCTATTATGAGTTTTCTAGGTATTAATTCTCCTTTCTTGCTTGCGTGAGTCCAATCCCATTCAACGCCCCACCATTCCAGACTTTTGCAATCTATGCCCAAGACATTCGTTACTACTTACAACTAAGTGCGGTAACCTACATACAATACATTTCACCAACTTATTAAGATAATAAGTCATTTTTGTTTTCACTTTAATACCACCACTGCCACAAATATGGATTTTTTTTGTTGTAAAATAACACTATTTTGCTAACAATTTCGTTAGTTAGAATCATTTCCAAACTATTTAGAAAATTAACATCTCGAGTCTTTTAGACTCAAGTTCACTGTAGTAACTTGAGTCTCATGCGCTGGCAGAGCTGATGTGAAAAATTATTCACGTGGAACTCGAGTCTTTCCTCAAAATAAAACAAAAGAATGTTATTACACACCTTCATCTCCTTACACTCACAACTTTAGCTTCAAGTCTCACCCTCTTCAGCTCCTTATGCTCACATCTTCATGTCTCACCTTCAATTTCTCACAGGTCTTCACTCCTCACAGGTTTGTATAGCATCCTTCCAAGTCTCACCTTCAAATCCTTCTAGTCTGTGTTCACTCCTTACATAAACATCTCACTAGGAAAACCAAACCCAAACCCAACAAACGCGTCAATTAGAGTCTGCAAAACCAAAACCAACAAACACACCAATCGAAACCTAGAAAACCAAACCCAACAAACGCCCCAGCACCTCATCCCGATCATAAAATGCAAACCCAAACCCAACAAACTCATCCCGATCGAAACCCACCTCCAATCATAAACTGCAAACCTAACAAACTCATCTTGATTGGAACTTGCAAAAAGAGGGAGAAAATTCATGGGCTTTGATTTGGGGTTTAGACCAAGAAAAAGATAGGGAACGAGATTGAGAGAGAACCTCAGTGGTTAGCTTTGGTCTTGGAGGCCTGATTTGGGCTTGATCTAAAGAATAGGCTAGAGACTAGAGAGAAGAAGAGAGATTCAAAGGCTAAGAAACAGAGAGAGAGGAGAAAAAAGAAATTGTCCGTAGCACATAAAATTCGAGTCGAGATGTTAGTTTTCTAAATAGTTTGAAAATAATGCTAACTAACAAAATTGTTAGTGCTTTGCCAACACATGAAGTTCAAGTGTCAGATACTCGAAATGTTATTTTTCTAAATAGTTTGAAAATAGTGCTAACTAACAAAATTATTAGTATTTAAAGGAGATACAACGCATTGGGGGAGATTGTTTTCCCAAAAAAAAAAATTTAGAAAAGCAAGCTCTAAAAAATATGCCTTTTTTTAATTAAAATTTTCAGTTGATCCAAGATAGTTTTTTATTAACCACTTTTTTTATTTTTGTACTACCAAGCAAACAGAAGATTTTCCAACAAAACAAACCGTCTAGCGTTGGTGTTAAAATGCCAAAAAATCCCCACGAACATCAACCTAAAATCGTAAAAAATAAAACACTTGGAAAAAATAATAATTTTGTTTGTAGACTTGCTAAAATGCTAATGCAAGAAATCAATAACCACAAGCTAATATAATAATCCGGGCGAACAAATAGCAGCAACCAACACATCAGAGAGAGAAATTTAAAAGAAATAGCATCCAATAAGATTAATATTGTAGGTTTATCATCCCAAACAACTGAAATCCCCATCAACTTAAAATAACAAAGCAAGACCTAATACAAACTTGTCTAAATCAATAGCAAACTAATATACGAGGGGTCCAGTAAACCCCACATATATTTTATAGCCAGTACCCAAAATAGGTATTATTAGCAAACAAACCCACAAACTCCAATCATAATTATTATTATTAATACACCAGATCCTTAAAAGCCATGAATCTTAATCTGATCCTTCTGCACAATCCCAGCCTGAACAAGAAACTGAGACACGTTCTTGCGCTGATCACCTTGCAGTTGGACAATCTTGCCTAGTGCCTTGTCCTGCACTACATTCCCGTTACAACAAAACTGTTTCTTGATGTCCTTGAGGATCTTGTCGTAGCTGAAAGTCTCCTTGAGGCCTTGCACAGTGGTCAGGCACTTTTTCCCATTTCTCTGCTGGATGCGTATATGAACATACCCTTTAGCTCCAGGAGCATCCGAGTCTTTGGCGTCAGCAAATGGGTCGAACGCTGAGGGAATCTGAACTTCTAGATCAACCATGTACGTTTTTTGATGTGAACTTTGAAACTTCCAAGAAAGCTTCTCTCTTTAGCGCAAGTGCACACGAAATCTGAAATTAATCAACAATATACATAGTCAATTGCTATTGCTCCCAGAAACAATACCAGAAAATAAATCCCACAATACACAGCCTTAAGGCTCTTAGATCTAATTTAGTCCCCCTTTCAACAACAACAACAACAACAACAACAACAACAAGAAGAGCCAAATTTTAGCCCCAAAACTTTGAATCTTCACCAATCTAATCAAGCTCATTTAATGTATTTATTTCCGTCATTCTATTTAATCCAAAATCACCCTTTTGTGAAAGATTACAATTTTGATTTCAGATGGGCATAGCAGAGTTAAAGTAAGGAGAAAACATAAGCTCAACCACATATATCTAAACAAAAATCTACACATATGCATACATACATATCACCAGACCCTACCAAACTTGAATTAGAACAACCTAAGCCTTATCGCGCCACACACACACATCTGTGTCTTCATATTTCTTCTTGTTAACAATATTCACGAGAGAGAACAAAGGATCATCATAATATACACAAACACACACACGCACACAACCTTCCAAACAATTTATATGCCCCACTTGCAATATTTTCTTCACAATTTACGTAAACCCCACGAAGCCTATCGCAATAAGATCTTGTTTCCTTCGATTATACGCATGATGATGATATATATTTAAACCCCCCCCCCCCCCAAAAAAAAAAAAAAAAACACCAGACTTGGGTCAAAACAATAATTGCAGCTCTGTCTGGACCTTAATATCACACTAACAATCAAATAAAACAAAAGCCAAAAAATAACCCAGAAATCATTCAAGCATATGCACAATTTCACAAACATGTAAGGCAAAAATTTGTGAGAGAGAGAGAGAGAGAGACTCACATGAGATTGTATTGATTATGAGAAAAAGAAAGGAGGCTGCGTTGGGTATATATAGTGGTTGGGTGCGTGTGAGTTTTCCTCCTTGGCCACCAAGTCTAATAGGTGCTAACTATGGTTACCTAGATACAGGGGACCTTGGATAAGGAAAGTTAATGTCACACGTGGATGGTGGAGATGGGGGGTGTTGGAATTTTTGGAGGGTTCAGATTTGTTTGCGTGTGGATTATATTATTTTTTTATTTAATTTAATAGTACTATTTGGGTTAAAGAAGGAAAATGTAATTCCTATGGAGTGCGTCGGTTGAACGCACCAGATTGGCATATATTTGTGAGAAGATAAAAGTGGGGTCTACAAGAACAATCCAGATTCCACCAGAAATAAAATAAATAATTATGGAAAGAGAAACAACGCGTTGTGTGGCTGCGTGCCAACCAAATTGGAATATATTTAATAGGTTGTGTTATTATTATGGTAAGCCTGAATTTTTTTTTTTTTTTTTTGAGGTGGTGGTAAGCCTGATTGTCTTTTTCCAACAAAAAAAGAAGAAGAAGAAAGAAAAAAAAAAAGAAAGAAAGAAAGAAGGAAAGAAGAAGAGGAAGAAGTAAGCCTGATTTTATTGGTAAATTTAAATGAGTAATGTCAATTATCATAGATATATATATTTTTTTAAGTAAAGGTGATTAAATTTTTTTGAAAAAGTAAAAATAGTTAATTAGCTTATTCATAGACCTCATTGTATTATTTCAATTATATACAATACTTTAAGAAATTTTTTTTTTTAATTTAAACTAAATAAATTATACTTAAACAAACTCTTAATAGGTAATAGGTTATAATATTATTATAGTAAGCTTTTTTTTTCTTTTTTGTTTTTGAGGTGATAGTAAGATTGATTTTATTGGTAATTTTAAATGAGTAATGTCATTATTTTAGATAATTAAAAAAAAAAAGTAAAGGTGGTTAATTGATACTATTTTCATCATATACTAAACATAATAGGTTACGAAAATAATATTAAAAATTTTATATATATTTTTAATTAGAATACACACTTAACCTTTGTGAGAGTGCTTTTTTTTCTTAGCACAAGGGCCCAAGTAGAGATAAGGATCCCGGGCCCAAATACTTGTTATTTTGGTGGACTGGGCTTGGTTCACCGCAGCTAAATGGGGCTGATTACGAACCAAGTTGTGCGCAAGTCATATAAAGCTCCTCAAGATGAAAAATGCAATTCCTCTTAGTACCCTGGGGCGTACTGTCGTGGGATCCCGGGCATACTGTCGTGGGATCCCGAGGCGTATTAGGCCTGTAAGAACCCAGAATCTCTGGTTCTCTGAGCTATATGATCTTTTCCATGTTTATTATGTAATAGAGCTTTGTCCTTTCCCTTTTTCTCTATGGGTGCTACATAAAAAAAACAAAACACACTACACATATCTTCAAATAATTGTTAGTTTCTTAGATTAGGACATACATTTTAATACATATACATATATGTAAATGAGTTCCATGAGGATGATTCTGCCACGAGGATCCTGGCCCCAATTCTCACAGACTTGGTGCTTTTGCACAAGACTTGTGGGATTTGGAACTCAAGTCCGAGTGGCTTTGCTTGAGCTTTGCCTTCCAAGATAGTTAGATGAGGAGGATTTTAGCAAGAAACAGTAAAGGAAGACAATGCAATAAAGAAATGCACGAAATAATTGTTAGAGATCCTCAAATCAATAATGAGGTATTTCATTATTTTCTTGATTGTGGATATGCTCACTAAGACGTGATACAAGGTTCAACTAAGTTCAAAAATTACAGACTTTGATAGCTATTCAAGCTTCCAAGACTTGCAAAGTTTGAATTTGTTGAATCCGAGTATGTGCTATAGTGGCAGTCTCTGGGATACCGGGAGCGGTTCCTCTGTTTTCTTTTGTTTTTACAGAGCTTTTCCTATAGTTCTATATTCACATGATACAAGGTTCAACTAAGTTCAAAAGTTACAGACTTTGATAGCTATTCAAGCTTCCAAGACTTGCAAAGTTTGAATTTGTTGAATCCAAGCATATGCTATAGTGGCTGTCTCTGGGATACCGGGAGCAGTTCCTCTGTTTTTCTTGAGTTTTACAGAGTTTTTCTTAACGATTTTTCTGTGATTTTCTATTGCTACATCATGCCTTCTTTTATAGCACAGATCGAGCTCTAGGGTACTGGTGATTTCTCCCTTTTGCCCCTTAGAGTTTGTCCCGTGCTTGGTTGCTTCAAGATTATGTCTTTTCCTTTTCTTCATAGTTTCTTTCTTTTTGTTGCGATGAGATGAAAGTCTCCCAGCTAGCCTCCTATTTCCAGATTTTCCCGTTGGTTGACCTGAGGCGCTTTGGCTTTTCTTGCTCCAGCTTTCCCAGCTTTTCCCAGTTGTACTTTCTTTGTCTTTTTCTTCAAATGGTTGGAACCAAAGCCCTGCGTTTTGCTTTGTACTTCCACTGCATGTCTGGGTTATTAGGTCCACGTGCCTTTTGTCTCTTTTCTCTCTTCAAATCTGCTTTAATTCACTTTAGCTGTGCTGCACGTCCTGAGGATCCCGTGCCTCTGGCAGCCTCTGGGATCCCGTCCCAGCTCTTTCACTGGAATTTGCTGGACTTTTTAATGGCCTTTTTTGCTGGAAATCTGAACATATATAAGGCCTTGATGTTGATTCTTCTTGCTGCACAAATTGGGCCTTCTTTATTTTTTTATGGAGTGGGCTTTATTGTGAAATTTTGGACCTCAACAACCTTTAACATTTAGGGTGTTGAAAAAATAATTGTCTAATTTATATTTTTGGTTAATATTTTATATAAAAAATTAATAAAATAAAATAAAAACTCATTTAAACGCATATTCGGAGAACATAAGCCAACTTGTCCGTGAAAGGCAAATATTCTTAGCGACTAAGGAAGGTGTAGTGTACAGAGTACAGACTACAGTGTACTTGTTCATTGATTCAACCACGAAAGGCAAATATTCTTCGCAGATAACCGATAAAATAAATATGCTTATAAAAAAAAACTGATAAAATAAATAAATAAGAAATGCTATGTCTATAATATTTTAACAATAAATTATAGATGGTTTAGTTGTTACTAGTTGTTAGTGGTGGAGAAAAAAAGTGCAGCTGTGAAGGTAGATTTTTTTTTTTTTTCAAATTATTCTTTCTAGTATTTGTATAAGAACAAAACTTAGTTACAGAATTACAGTAACTTAGGTGCTATTCCTTAAATTTTTCCTTTAAAATTCAGCTATGTGGTTACTTAACTAAAATATATACTTCCATTTTATGAGTAAAAATTCACATAATATAATCTTAAGAAGGAAATCTAAAGAACAACACCTAAATACTGTACCTAAATCTTACTTATCGTAGAATATATTCTAATTTTTGTTAAGGCAAGTATGAAGTCTCTCTCTCTCTCTCTCTCTCTCTCTCTCTCTCTCTTATATATATATATATATATATATATATATATATATACAGACACACACACTAACCTTAAGCACACGCTCATGCGCGTGCTCAAGGACTCTTTTATTTTTTTGAGTAAAGGTTAATAATTTGCATTTATTATAATTTAAAAAATATATTTTTTATTTTTCAAACAAATAAAAAAGAAAAATTTTAGAGATAACAATAATTGTAAATTTTTTTTTTGAACATGAAGGGAGAGAATTCATAAATTTTAGGAATTCTATTTTTGAATTCAAAATTAAATTTATTATTTTACATTTATGACCCTATTTTTAAATGAAGCTATCCTTCATTATGAGGGTATTTTTGAACCATATAAAAGTTTTTTTTTTTTTTGAGAAAAATATAAAAGTTTAATTGAAAAAAAAAAATCCCCTTATATATAGGATAGATATACTCCCCTGCTTAAAAAAAAGTAAAAATGTTTTATTTTGTTTGTAATAAAATAAGATATGGAATTACTTACCATAGATCAGCCATATACGATAAAGATTACACTATCCAGTGTTACACAATATTTTCTAATTACTACTTTAATATGCTATGCCTATTTGAAATCCAATATCTTTAATAATATGCACTGAATTCCTTCTCAAAAAAAAAAAAAAAAAAAAAAAACCCTTACTATAAGTACATAACTTTTTCACAACTATTGATATGACTTAGTTTATGATGCATGTATAATAAAAATAGTGTTAATAGTAAGTCTATATAAAAGTATTGTAGTTGTAATAAAAACTTGACACTTGAACAAGTCGTGAAGATCTGTGAAAAGTATTGTATCTTTAAAATTGCTCAATTAATTGACCTTGACTGTGATGTAAAGAGAGTAATCTTGTAAGAAAGATTAGTAGATTATATATTAAAAGCTCGTTTCTTTCTTATTTTCATTATTGTTTTTTTTTTTTTTTTTTGGCTCTTAAGAAACCAAGACTGAAAAGCCATAAAATAGATTTTTCTAATTTCACTTTACATGCAATTGAGAGATACATTTATTAAAAAAACCAAACTAGAAAGACGGAGCTCGTATAGAGAGAGATCTAAATAAAATATATGCAAGATTTATACATTTTAATACATAAGTGATTACCCCCTTTTTTTAAAAGTGTATTACATAAGTGATTTTTAGCTAACTTTAAATTTTTATGAACAATAATAAAAAAAAAACATTTAAATATTATTCTGTCTTTTATTTTGGTATGTAAAGATGCTGTCCGGCTGGTTATGATAATTGTCGTGCACTCAAATTCTTTAATCATGTAGATCTCAAGAAATTTTACTAAAACTTCAAGTACAAAATCGCTTTTAATTGAGCAAAATTAATTGGCCAAAGACATCGTCACCCGCTCTCATATTCCCAGGTTTTGTAGTTGTAAACTTGTAATTTGCAAAGGCTATGGTGATAGAGACCAGACTTGCAATGCGATTGGGCACCTCTAAAACACATGTTCCATTGCTTCTTTCTTCAAATTACTTAGGAAACTCTGTGGACGATAGTGGAAACCTTTTGATTTAGACTTCACAGGTCGCTAGTATTTGCCATGCTAATTCCTATATCAATATCTCTAATGCTGCACACATTTACCTCAGGCTATAATCTTGTATTTAACATTACATAAGATAATGGATCGGAATTGATGGAATGTGTGTGTTTCAAACGCTTAATATTTAAAGTGAATTCTAAATTTTTACTCTTAGAAATTTGGTAGTAAAAAAATAATAATAATGAGTAAGAAGTAAAATCAACGATTCTCATGCCACTAAGTGGCTCTTTCTTAGAGGGACAAATGACATCATTGTCTTTAACACCTCATTGAGGTGGGTGTGGCTCTTGGCCCACATTCGGCCAAGTGGCCAAATCTTAGCCAACCCTTTTATATGATTGACAACCAAGATGCTTCCAAGTGGTGTGATGCTTTTGGTTGAGTTTATTTGTGAATTTGCAAAAAGGAAAAATTGATGGTAGAAAGGAAGAGAGTATGGAGATTGAGAGTGAAGACTGAGAATAGAGAAAAGCTATTATAAAAGGTTGTTCTAAAATCCATGTGAAAATGTGTCCAAAAAATAGAGGTAAACAATCACTATAATCTAATTTTAGGCGGTTATTCGACTTGAAAACCACTTCACATCTAACTTTGCTTCGGTTGACACAAATAGACCTTTAAAGAAAATGCAGTGGTGATTTTATTACTCTGCAAGATTACTCTTAAACTCATTTTAATTTTTTGTTATTGTAGTGTCTATTTGGATTAAACTTATTATATTGGCAAAAATTAGTATTCGTGCGTACATAAAAATTATTTCCTAACAGCAATTGGTCCACGGAAGTGGGGATTTGGCGGAACCTTCTAGGGAAAGTAATAAAAAGATAAAAAGGCGAAGGGGACAAAATAAAATTAATATAAATTTTTATCACATTTTAGTTTGAAAATATATATGATAACATTTTCTATCCACTCAACAAACTAAATCTAATAGACCAATTTGGTTATTTCTCTAACTTGAGAGATTAAAAATTTTCAGATAAGAAAATGGATCAATTTAATAGGATAAATTACATCAAATTTCCCGTAAGCTTTATCAAGATTTCTTGCCATATAGGACGTTGTATGCATGATACTTCACCTAATGCTTTCTCTTTTGAAGCCGAGGATCTTATTATGGATTTTTTATTTTTTATTTATTTTTATATAACTGAAAATCTAGCAAAAACAAGACTTTGTTTTTATTTGAGATTTAGGCGTCTGGAGGACCAAAGCCATTTTTCATTACTCAAATTAATTAACAACTCATTAGCACTTTATAAAGGAGTAACATTCATAGTAACCATACAAAAAAGTGCATGAGATTTTCGATGAGCTAGCCTATTTATGTTGGGTGCACTGTACCATGAGTCCAGCCCACTTGTAATAGACATGCTCATTAATGAGCATGTCTTTCATGTTTCTTAACTTTTCTTTATTAAGTACAAAAGTCAGCCTGAGTTATTGGGGTTTGTTGGCTTCGGCGTGTTGGACCCGCTGAAGGAAGAAAGAAAAGAAAGAAGCAAAAGGCAAAGGTCATTCGGCGAAGGAAGAGTTGAAGAAAAGAAATTGGTTGAACCAAAGTCAAGATAAGTTGGCTTGCATTTATTGTTAACTGATGTGAAGAGTGTGAAAGGGAGAAAAGAAGGAAAAGATGAGGAAATAAAAGGAGAGGCCATTCGGTCATTTGGAAGTGTGAAGAAGTGAAGTCCCAGTTAGTGAGACTGAGGACTGTGCAATTTTGAAGAACTGTGTGAGTGAGAGTAAGCAAAAGAGAAGAAAAAAATATAGAGCGCAAGAGAAAATTAGGAGATATATATAGTATAAAAGAGAGAAGTGAAAAGAAAAAAAGAGTTTTTTTTACTCAAGTTCTATCTCTAAATGTTGTAATCTCTATTTAATATATTGAAATTATTCAGAATTTGCCCTATGTTTTTTCCCTTTAAGAAGAAAGAAACTCCACATAAATCTTTATATTCTTGTGTGAGTTGTGCTTGTTGAAATTTATTCACAATTATATAAAATTTTTCCCAACAATTTATTGGGTAAAATCTTTCTATTAACCTTCTGTCAATGGAACATGCACCGGTTGCAATCAAGTAATGGGGAGGAACTATTAATTGGACTTGGAAAAATAGAGGTTCAAAGAGTAAACTTTACTAGAAAAGTTTGGACTATTCCTCTTTTTTTTTTTTAATAAAAAAAAAAAAAAAAATTCCACACTTACAACCATGCATTCTAAGTTTGAACCGTTCATGCATGCGAATCCATGTGTTTTGGCATGAATATTTGAAATTCATGCTACTCAAGAAAACACGGATGTGCTTCGACTTTCACGGGGAGATTTAAAATTCTGGGCAGGAAATCACTTAATTCAAAAAATCAGCCGTATGCTGGCACCTGAGCAAATGTGATGAAAATTTACATGTGCCTCCTACGAGCACATTGGATCTCAGTCAGAAACCCTCCCAACCAGCTGTTGATGAACAATCCACCAGGTTCAAAGCACACGTAGAAAGGCCAAATCATAAGCTATGATACATTAAAGAAACCCTAAATGAGTTCTTTTTTATTAACATTGACTACATGACACAACACAAAGCTGGCTGGTAAGGACAATGAATTGGATATGCGCCATTATACATCAAGATAGTATTTAAAGAGAGAGGGGGGGGGGGGGGGGGGGTAACACTAATGGCACAAAACATATTTGAAACTACAGCAACTGGCACCACAGACCTCAATTTTGCGCTCATGGTCTCACACCTTTTGCAAAGCCATGTTTTTTGCAGATCATCCTTTAAAAAAAGTGAAAATATGGTAAGTTCAAGGTCAATCCAAGAAGGATAAGAGAACCTCATATAAAAAAAAACAGAATAAACTAATAGTGAGAGATACCAACAAAACCTAACTATTGAAGATATTAACAAATTTGAAATACTTACATATTTATGTTGATGTTGTAACTTCAAATCTTTAACAAGCTTAATAAGAACTCCAAGAATCTGCTCTAAGACCTAGTTAGGGCCCAGAGAAAAAAGGTCAAAATCATCATAGACAAGTTTTCCTAGTAAAAAAGGTGCATGAAAAAAGTCAACATTATATAAATATCTCATTCACATACATTATAGTATTCAGCACATTTTCTATCTGCAGCATAGAGATCCTCTCGCAAAGCTGCTTCTTCCCTTTCAATCTCCTCAATTATCAACTTTACCCTGAAAATAGTGAAAGAAGATAGTGCAGTAAACTAAGGCCTATATTTGCTAGGTATTCTGTCTTTCAAGTTCCAAACCATTTGCCTCTTGACTATTTTTTTGTTTGTCAAAGTTACTTTCTTGTCAAGCAAATTTGAGAACAGCCAACACCTCCCCCCCCCCCCCCCCCAAAAAAAAAAAAAAAAAAACACA
>NW_027069677.1:266999-338969 GCF_002906115.3 Quercus suber | reverse complement strand
GGGGGGGGGGGGGGGGGGGGTGTGGGGGGGGGGGTGTTAAGGGCAGTAAAAGTTCATGTGGTTTGGTGATCTGGTAAGCGTTTCAGGTCCATCTCAACTTGGTGGATCGTCCATTGCATATTTTCCAATTTCTGTTAGGAAGTCATGACATATTAGAATTGCCACAGGAGCCAAGTAAATCACAGCATACAACATATTGAAATTACCTTTACAATATCATGGTACTGCCTTGCAATTGTATCAAAGTGAGGATCTACACCTTGATACTCACGAAGACGTGTAACCTAGAAAAAAAAAGTTGAATCAGTAAAGAGAGGGACATGAAAGAGGGTCGAACCATTTAGGTACGGTTTTGCATCTTAGGTTCCCCAATTGAATTTAACTACACGGTTGCATTAATCAATGCAACAAAAACGTCATCTTTTTCTAGAACAATTAAATTCAACTATATAATTCATAGGTTAATTCAACCACATGGTTGAATTTAATTGGGAGACTTAGTGTTTGTTTGGATCACGGTGTGTGCGTCCACGTCTGACGTTTTTGGCCTGAGTCCAGCACCTCTTGCACTATTCATGGGAATGAACAGTGCAAATAGGCAAAGGCACAGTAATTTTATTTATGAACAGTAACATGAAAATCATTTTTTATTGTTTTCAGCAAAATAAGCGGTATCCAAACGCACACTTAGTGTACAGCACCTAATAAATTGCACCTAAGTTTGACCTAAAACAGATTACGATAAGGGGGATCAAATAGGAGGCATGCCATCATCAGACACTGGCTTAGCAAATCTTCAGAATGATACTTGGATTTGAAGTAAGAAAAGGAATGGAGGAACTTACTGCTTTATTATATGCAATTGAAGCTTCTTCTGTAGCCTCAAGAAGATACTTCCTAAAATAGACTCAAACTATTAACAATTTTCCCTCAGCCAAACTCGGCACTTGCAATCAAGAAAGTATTTTTATGTAGTACCTTATTTTATGAAGTGCTGGTATTGACTCCTGAGTATAAGTTTCAAGCAGGAGAACATTCTCCAAAACCCTGAGAAGTGATGGCAAAAAGTAACATCTATTAGAACAGGGACTTGGGCTGGCAAAAATTATTGTAATTATGAAGCAGTTTTTGTGCATATAAAGCAATCTGCTTATCCATAAGAGTAACATATTTATATATACAGGAGAACAAATGAATACCATAATGACAAATATTGGTGACTGATGGTTGTGTTCAGTATATTAATCAAACCACCAAAGTATGCTGAAGGATCACAAGCAAGTCAGCAATAAATACCAAAAAAAAATGACTATAGATTCAATGGCTAACAGTCCACAGACCTTGGCAAGTGTCAAATACTGCAAAGTTGTATAGAAGGAAAAAACAAAACACACACACACACACAGAGGTAAAAGTGACCCAATATTATCTTTAAAAGCCAATTTTAGCTACAAAGCTTCTGTAACTGTCTTGTTCATTAAAGAATCCAAAATTCAAGAAAGTAAACTGTTGGGGACCTCACATATATTCAGGCCACATTACATTTTCCTGAGAGGAGAAGCTATCCCCTAAAAGATTTTTTTATTTTTATTATTATTATTATTTTTTTTTACCAATAGAGCTAAAATTACATGTAAAACAATACACTAAAAATGGTTAGCAGGAAAAATCTCTTTAGTTAGAAGAGAATGCGGTAAAGAATTGTATGAGAGTAGCACAAACCTTTCTGGAAGCCGTGAACTTGAAGTTTGATGCCCAGATGATGAGTCTGCATCAACACAGGCAGGGTAATGAGATGCATGTAAACATCACAAATGTAAATATACACACAATTGACACTGTGTATCAAGCTCTTAATACAGCCATTGTCCTTGTATAGACTATAATGGGAAGTCCTCAGTCAACAGTTTAATTAACAGATCACATCTGATTTTTCACATGGACATATAAACGCTACTTATCACCAAGAAATAGATCAGAGACATGCATGTCATGAGGATATGCGTGGGCTATTTTGGACTTATGTGGAGGAGAGAGAGAGAGAGAGAGAGAGAGAGAGAGATAGAGAGAGAGAGGCACTAATATAACCTACCAATGTCATCCATTACAAAGGCATCGGCTAACTTTTCACATTTAGCTTTTAAACGAGCCTCAATCTCACGAGAAAGACACATCTGATATTCCGTCATATCCTACAATTTCAAAGTCAAAGGAAGTTCTCAATTTCAATTTCCAATGAAAAGGTTGACATAACAGAATAACATAAAGAGTAAATGTTCAGAGCTGAGAAATGAGAAAAGAAAAAAGAAAAACATCACAACTGTTTACACGCCTTTCCAAATGGGGTATCATACCACAGATAATGGTGTTCTTTGAAGTTGAGTTTGCCATAAATAAGCAGGTGTGATTCCAAGATAGCGATTAGGAACACCGCCAACTCCAGGTTCCACTGCATCACCAGCACTAAGAGCATTATTTGTCATACTAGCAGTGCTATTTGCAGTTGTGTAATTCATTGAATTTGAGCTTGAGCTGATTGTGAAACTGGTAGCTGTACTATCAAGGGAGCTTCGTGACATTATACTGAGTTTTTCAATGTCATCCTCATGGATTTCACCATCTTTGGAGATAAGAGGAAGCCTCAACTTTTGAGCTGCTTCTGCAATGACCATTCGATGCTCTAATGTCTCGTATACCTAAAATCAGATACACATCATGTTGATGTCAATTCCACATGTGGAAATTCCATGTAAGAAGAATAACCCTGTTGTCTTCTGTACACATTGGTATTACACACATCCACCATAATTAAAAGGACCATCATAAAAACACAATGCAAATAATGACATGAAAGAAAATCATTCATGAAAAACCAAAACCCACAACCTCTCTTTTCTTGATTTGTTGATTGTCCTTCAAATGCAATGGAAGTACATAATAATAAACTATCGATTCTCCAAAAAGCTTGAGCTTTTATGAAATGGTGAATTTTATGCTTTAATCGAAATTTTAACACTTTCCCTCATGTGTGAGCCTAGACTCCCCTTTAACTAGAGATAGGGTTCAAACTTAGCCTTTTAGGAAATGATGAATTTAATCATTTAACCATAATTCTAACACAAATAAAGTAGCATACTTACTGATGTCACAAACAAAACGACACAATTTTTTTCTCCCAATACAGGTAATCCATATCAGATTCACAGAATCCATATCCAATCCTAAAACACTACTTCACAATACAACTTCAATTTCCTATCTACTGACAACATAACACACCAAATTTCAAAACAAAATGAACTGAGCATTATATATATATAGTATCTGCATTGCTCTCAAATAAGAACTTTCTAAACTATAAAATCAAAACCTGAGGGGAGTTTATCAAGCCGAGCTGCGGGTATAAACCCTGAACATCGCGAATTCCTCCCAGATTACCCACCGAAACTGCCTGCTGATACTCCTCCACCATCGCCATCGCCTCGCAATAGATCGCCTACTCAAAAATCCACCACCAAACCAAAATTATTTCAAACACATTTAAACCAAAAAAAAAAAAAAAAACATTGAAAAAGAAAAGCAGTTAAAAACCTAACCATTGCTTCCAAGTATCGCAATCTTTCCCTTGACATTTCCTCTCTCGCCTAACCAATTCATTCAAATTTCAATATCAATTCAAAAACATGAGTTTTCAGAAAAGGAAAAGGAATGTAACGCAGTATTTGAGTAGAATTTTCTGAGCAACCAAACAAGAGAGAGAGAGAGAGAGAGAGAGAGAGAATATACGAGTTGGAGGTCGAAGAAGGCGGGTTTGGGAACGAGAGAACCATCAGGAGCCAAGCAATGGCGTTCCAGCTGATCGATCACCTGTGCCACGTCAGCCGGCAAGTTTTGCCCTCCTCCTCCTCCTCCTCCTCCTTTCACCATTGTAGTGTACGAAGAAGACGGTTTCAGATCCCAGAAACGGTGTCGTATCTTTCACACTCTGATACAAGAAGAAAGAGTAGAAGGCTCAGTAAAATGGAACTATAACTACTACAGTGTTGCAACCAATAACGATTCAAAATTTTCAAAGCCTTAGATAAATTTACTAATTTAACCCCTTACAAAACGGGTCAGTGCTGTTTCGTATGAGGACATAAATGTAATTATATTTTTTTGTCAATTTAACCCACCTTAATTAATTAAATTCAATTATTGGATTTTCAAATTAAAAAGTGGGCTTCTTCTTCTCTCTTCAAATTCGTAATATTTCTCTCTCTCTCTCTCTCTCTCTCTGATTGGGGATTTTTGTGGTTTTGATGGAAAAAGGAAAAGCTATGAAGACCGTTACAAATTCCTTGGAGAACCTAGATTTGAATTCCAATTCCAATTCCAATTACAATCCTTCGAGGAAAATCACCACCTATTTCCAATCCTCTAGTATGTTCTCTCTCTCTCTCTCTCTTATTTCAAACTAATAGCCATTGCTTCTTTCAATTTATATGTTCTGTTTGGTTGCTGAGAAAATCAAGGAAAGTAGAACGGCATTTTGATAGCGGTCCATTGGTTTGAAATAGAAAACTTATTAGTTATTTATTTATTTATTTTTGTATTTTAAAAATTGTTTTAGGATCAAGTAGAATGAAAGTCAAGGCATGGACATTTAAATTGAATAATTTACTGAAATTTAATGATTCATGTTACTCTCTATAGCACGCTAAAACCGAAAATTTTTTAGTATTTGTTTGAACTTATTTTGTACATAACAGGACTACTCGAGAAGAAAAAGACTCCGACTTTGGTTAGCTTGTGCCTTGGAGTTGTAGGGAAGCATTTGGAGGATGTAATTGAAGACTTGGATGAGATTGCCATCAATTTTCCCGCGGATATTAAGGTTGCGCGACAAACTATTCTCAATTTTGTATTTCTAATATGTTTGTATTGAGTTTAGCATATACGTTCTATATATGTATGAATGAATGAATGTATGTATGTATGTATGTATGTATAGGTTTGTGTAAGCAATAGGGCTTCAGTCTTTGGAGGGATGTTTTATGTAATGGATATATGCAGACATCACTTTCAAGTACATGTAGTGTCTACATGTGAGTCCCACATTCACGTACAGATAATTTTTACTGTCCTTGGCTTTTGGCTTTCTATTGTACTAGTAGTGCATGCAGAGAATTTGTGTTTTTGGGGTGGGAGTGTAGGAATATTAAATGTTTGTTTGTGCTTTTGATATTCCCTTCAATCTTTGAGCAAAGACGTGTTTCTCAAACTGCTCAATCATATGTGCTTTCCCTTCACTGTTATGAATTTATCTACACCTTAGGAGATATTTTTAAGTGTGTGTGAAAGATATGATTAAACAGTGTAATAATTTTAGACTTGAAATGCTATAAGATTGTTGTCTATGCAAAACCATGAATATTTAATCCCACAAGAATCCAGAGTATGTTGTGGAGAGAAGAATGTGAAGGATGATAAGATGGCAATAATTGGGGACAATTATAGGCAGATGGAATAAATATTTATTATGTTTTTATGCTTTTGCATGCCTTAAAACGTTGCCTGTACAGCATATGAGCCAGTCCTATCTTGGTAGGGCATGTGTCTTAAGTGCATAAGTGAAGATTTCATATTTCTAGCGAAAGAGAATTCGAAAGGCAAATAAATTATAAGATTTTAGATTGAAGTGGGTTACTTTTTAGGTTTCTAAGACTAGAAACTCTAGCGGAAAAAAATCATGCACTCATATAGAAAGGCCTTGTTTCTTTGTGCTTGTTTTCTTATTATATAACATAAAATTACTCACAATGTTGGCAGAGTTCCATGTGCTCTTCAGCCACTAGCAACCTTATTCTGTAGGACTTAATACCTGGAGCTGTATTACATTAAGGAAATTTGAAATGAGAGAGAAGAATGAACATAGTAATGTGAAACTGACTCATATGTTTATGTTATTACAATAGAAAACTTTACAGTTCAGGTTAAAACCAAGACATAAACTGTATACTATTAAAGTTTTAAGTTTGTAAATTGTAAGATTTGTAGCAAGACAAACTTAAAGATCTGTGAAGTTGTTGGCTCTGAAAGGAGAGAGGCCGAGTAAGTCACACTTGACTCCATTAAATGAAAGTCATAATTGATAAGTTTAAATATTCCTTCTAAGATCCTTGTAGCTCAACTAGCACCTCATGATATTTTTGATGGAGATGTTTGGGCTTCAAATCTCCCCTCCCCAACTGTTGTAACTATCAAATTATCAAAATAAGTTTAAAGATATATCAAGTCTTGTCACCTTGATGAAATCGCTTGGTGAAGCTCTTTTTTTATTGGTACATTACACATGCACCCAATGGGTCTTGAACCCTTGACCTCACTTTCCATCCCATTATTATGGGAGGAGGAAGTGCCAGTTGAGCTATAGCTCATTGGCCAATTCACTAAGTAAACATATTGAACTAGGCTGGGTTTTTGTTTTTGACAATCTTTGCATCCTCAAGGTTTTCAATGTTGCATATGTACAAGTTTGACATCCATCTAGCCAAAAAAAAGGCTTGGCATCCAAGTCTAACACTTAAAATCTTACTGTTCATTTATAATTTCTTCTGATATCATTGAAAAACAGATGGCAATGGCAGCAATTGCCAGGAGGAGGAGGCTGCTAAATGATGATGTTATCATCTCTTTGGCCGATACTTCCTGGGAAATTCTTGACATTTCTGGTTCAGATGTCTCTGATTTTGGCTTAGGAAAAGTGGTTGAAATATGCAAATCTCTCCGAGCTGTGGATATAAGGTACAAAAATTTGAATTTTCTCAATATAAATTCATATCTTTCACATTACACGGACCATCAGATATATGGCATGAATAATGGTTGAAATATGCAAAGGGAATGACTTTATTTATGTACTTTAGAGTTGATCCTTGTTAACTTAGTATTTTTTTCACTTTACATTAGACCATTAGAGATATGACAAACTGATGTGGACAAATAGACTACAAATGGAATGTATTTTATGTATGAAGTAGATGACTTTATTCTCAAAAATCTATTGTTATCAATAACATCATGAGTTGTATATTCTTTGTTAACAATCTCAGTGATAAGTTATATGATTGAAAAATTAATCACAGAGGCTAATCAGTAGAGATTTTGTGGGCTTTGAGATAGCGTAGGTCTCGCCAATATCTATGTACTCCTTCATCTAGACTTCCACTTGATCAAATGAATGAATTGTTAGATTTTGTTTTCTTCATTCTCATATACATTTAGTGTTTTTTTCACCTTCTTGAATCATAATGGGCTCAGTGCATAGTATGCCATCAAATATCTATTCAGTTTGGGAGGCTTTAGTTAAATTGACCTGGTTTTTCTTTTTTGCAGTCGGTGCGATAAAATTACCACCACTGGTTTTTCTGAACTTGTGCAGAATTGCCATTCACTAGAGACACTAAGATGCGGGTACACTCTTGTTCTTTAACTTTTTAAGCTTTTAGAAGTTTCAGTTTGGCTAATTCTAAAGTCTGAGCTTCATTGCAGAGCCTTTGATTATATGTGTTGTTTTAGGATGCAACTAAAATAACTGCACTTCTTTTTCTTTTCATTTCATAACAACTGAGAGTAGAAGGTACTAATTTTAGTTGATCTTGGTACCTGTTCTAAGGTGCATTGATACTCGAATCTGGTAACAAGATCTTTCTATAGTTTTTTCAAGAAAAAAACTCTAAGCTATTTTATATGTGGACTATATTGGATGAAAAATGCTGCTTTGTTAGTACGTTGGTGCATCATGAAACTTTTAAAAAATAGAACATAGGAAAAGCACTTGTTTTAAGTTCCTTAAGGATGCGAGAGAACTCACACTTTTAAGATTTGGTTGATGACTCGTACAATATGGAATTAGCTTCATGAAATAAAGATCTGTGATTAATTTTGTAATCATAAAACTTTTGATTTGAAATGTTTCTATTTAGTTCATCTGGCCGACTTGAGTTGGCCTAAGATATTGGATTTTGACTAGGGGTACAAACCTCATAACAGGTTATGAACTGAAGTTAATATTGCAGAGGTTCCCCAAGGAGTGACTACACTGCACGGAGATGCTTGAGCATATTTAAACCAAAGCTGAATGATGTGAATGGTGATTCATGGGAGGAACTTGATACCATGGAAATTTCAAATGGTGCAGAGTCATTACGTTGGCTTGTGTGGGTATGACTTACTCCTGTATTATTCTTTTCTTTGTCCACTGTTTACCAGTTTTTTTTCCCTTTTAAAACTATTCATATCCTTTTTTTCTTTTCTTTTTTTCCTGCAGGAAAAGATTGATAGAGATTCTTTGGAGATTTTGTCCACCGAATGTCCCCGCATTACAGTAAATCCCAAGTCATCACCCTTTGGTTTCAGAGGAGCTGCAGTTCCCAGGGAAGCATTACAAGGTATTACATTGGACGGTCATGTTGTCAAGGATATTGATCCCAAAACATGGGCAGTGTGTGGGTTCAACCCACAGACTGTCTCTACATCTCTTTCAAGCCCCACCGAATTGTCTGTTGCTGAAAAATTTAGACTTGCCTTTGTGGAAAGAGACACTCGGTTAGCCCCAAAGCGAGCAAAGAATGCAAGGCAACATCAGCGCCGTGCTGAGAGGGAGTGGATGATGACTAGTACAAGGGCCAAGGCAGTAGCTCTGGCCTCACAAGCCAGCAAATCTCTAAACAGTTGGAATTAATGTTATATTTGGTTTTATTACTCTGTGATGTGCCAGCTTTTAGTATCCATTTCTGTTGCTTTTGATTGTACAATGACATTGATTTTGATGAAGAAGTGCGGGTTTGGAGATGGAAGTAGTTCGCAACAAACTTGTATGCTGGCCATTCATGCCATATGAGGAAGAGGGTTTAATACTCCTGCTGTATTTAGTTTTGTCATCAACACAGCATGTCAGCTGTATGATGAACTAAAATCTTGCATTTATACCCTTAATATAGTTTTCAAGTATTCAAGACGTTCAGCCAATTGCCCTCCTGAAGAGAGAAGTATTCAAAATGTTGATCCAAGGGGTGTATCTCCTCAACCTTTCACTCGGTAAAAAAGATAGTATTCAAAATTTATAGTATGAAAAGTGGCAGAACTTTTTTTTTTAATAGGTAAGAAAAATTTGCATAAAAAGAAACTACTCCAACAAAGAGATGAGGTAAGCTTAGGAAATATGTACAAGCAACAGAGGAAAACAAAACAACTTATGTACAAGAAGAAAGTGAATCTAAAAACAGCCGAATGAATTTCATAGAAGTGGGAAATTCCCACGCACAAGACTAATCAAACAAAATGGTCACAAACAAAGCTAAGAACTTATCCCCAGATAGCATCGAATACTCAAATATGATTATTTCACTCCCTCCAAATAATCCACATCACACAATGTGATACCAAATTCCAAACATTTTGAAGAATGCTTCACCAACCAATTCCTCCAACCAGTCAATAAGTCAATAACTCTCTTAGGTAGAACCCAAGAACCACCAAAACATCTAAAGGGCAAAGATCCATAATTGACATACCTCACTATAACGTAGGAGCAGATGATCCACACTCTCCCCATCATTTCTACAAAGGCAACAACAAATCAACAATCCATAATAGTGAAACCTCTTTTCCTTAAATGATTTGTTGTGAGAACCTTCCCCCATGTAGTTGTCCAAACAAAAAAGACATGACGTGGAGCCTTCACACCCCAAATACTCTTCCAAAGAAAATGTAATAGAGCTAGATCCCCTCAATAAACCATAAAAAGATTTTATATCAAAATCCTCCTTTGACCCCAAACACCATCTCATCTTATCTTCACCCCAAACCACAACAAGTACAAGGAATAAAAAAGAAAAGAACAAAAGAGAAAATTATATACAAGAGAGAAGAATACTAAAGAATAGAGGGAGGGAGTCACTAATGTGAGTCCCCAAACCCGAGACCAATTAAACAAAAAACCTCTGAAAGAAGCAAGCAGCTGGACTCTCAAACTATCCACATCCTTAAACGTTTGCCTATTATGCTCCCTCCATTTATAGCTCATCAAGCACAATAGAACTAAATTCCAATGTCTAATGAGCTTCCCCAATCAATTCCACCAACCAAAAAAGAATATCCAATACTCTTCTTGGTAAGACCCACGAAACTCCAAAAGATCTTAAGGAAAAACACCACAACTAATTAGCCTTAGACAATGAGAAGTAAATGATCCAAAGTCTCCCCACAACAACGACACATGGCACACCAGTCAACAAAAGAAAAACCCCTACTTCTTAGATTGTCGTTTGTAAGTATTTGACCCCAAGCTATGGTCCAAACAAAAAAAGAAACTCGCTGAGGGGCCTTAACTCTCTAAATACCTTTCTAAGGAAAGACTACGGAGGAGGAACCTCGCAACTCATTATAAAATGAATGGATATCAAATTTCCCATTCTTCTTCAACTTCCATCTCATGAGATCCCCATTTTTAGTTGAAGGGATATTAAATTCCTAAACATTGATGAATTCCACCACTAAATCCAATTTCCAATCATTCAGATCCTGAGTGAAACAAACATCCTAACTCCTCTCCCCCCACTCCCTGTCTTGTCAAGGAAATCTTGACAAAAGCCCCTCTATTAAGGAAAATCTAATACAAAGCGGGGAGTCACTTGAAGAGGTTGATCCCCAAAGCAACAATCTTGCCAGAATCTCAATCTATTCCCCACCCCAATCTCAAACAAATAATGTTGGCTAAATGCCTCCCAACCCATTCGAATACCTCTTCATAAACAACAACCATGCACACCCCTATCCAACTTAGAAGTCCATCCCCTCATTCTTCCCCAAATCTTGTAGCTACCACCATCCTCCAAAGCCATGTCTCCTTAATCCTTTTTTTTTTTTTTTTTTGTTGATAAATAATGAAATTTCATAAATCAAAAGCTCCAAGTACACTGGGAGTGTACATGGAAAGGATTACATCAAGAACAGAAATACAATGATCAAGCATAACAAAAAAATTAGAGCAAGAAAAAGAATTGAAAACTAAACACCAAGCAAATAAAGAGTGGAGGAGGAGAGATTTAATTTTATGAATCGACCGTTCCGTCCCCTCAAACCATCTACTGTTCCTTTCCCGCCAAAGACACCATAACACGTAATGTGGGACAGCTCACCATAGGTCTATATTGTACTGTCTACCAAATGGACTCTGCCAAGAAGCATAAATTTGCAACACTTTAAGGCATCACCCAAATCACACCAAAAAGGCTCCAAACCATAGACCATAGCTCGAAAGCAATAGGACAATGAAGAAGAAGATGGTTTACCGACTTCCCACTTCTTTTACACATATAACACCAATCCATGATGGGTACACCCTTATTCCAAAATCTATCAAAGGTCAAAATCTTGCCTAAGGCAGCAATCCAAGAAAAGAACGCAACTCTAGGAGGGATGTTTGAGCGCCACACAGGTTTCCACGGGAAGAGGTTGTCAGGGGTCGAGAAGAAGGATAAATAGAACTCACTAACCTTAAAACCCTTATTCTTTGTCGACTTCCAGCAAAGTTTGTCTTTGCCCCTCACCAAAGTTTGTTCCATCTCCTAATCTTGGGGCTCTCTATAGAATCGAAGATCCCAAAGTAGTTGCTGATTAGGAAAAGACATGACATCTGCAAGATAGGAATCCTTGTTACAGCTAAAGCTATAAAGTTCTAGAAATGCCTCCTGAAGAGAACAACCCCCACACCACAAGTGATGCCAAAGTTTAATTCTACTACCATTGCCAACTTTGAAGATGATGGATTTAGAGAAAGCTGGCTAGCCTTGTCTTATAGCTCTCCACAGACTAACACCATAAGCAGTTGTTACTTCTTTTGTACACCACCCACGCCAAATATTCCCATACTTGATCTTGATAACCCACCGCCAAAGGTTGTTTGTCTTTATGCTGTACCTCCACAACCATTTACCAAGCAGAGCTTGGTTAAATTTTCTCAAATTCGGCACACCCAATCCACCAGACTTCAAGAGGCTACACACTTAGGCCCAATTAACTAGATTGAATTTGTGGGACTCATCAATACCACCCCATAAAAAATCCCGCTAGATTTTCTCAATGCGATTTGCAACATCCATTGAAATAGGAAAGAGAGATAGGTAATAAGTAGGCAAAGTTGAAAGAGTGCTTTTAAGTAGAGTAACCTTACCACCTTTTGATAAATACAAATGCTTCCAGCTTGCTAATCTTCTCTGCATTTTTTCAAGAATAGGGTTCCAAATTTCCCTATCCTTAAATTTAGATCCCAATGGAAGTCCTAAATAAGTCATTGGTAGTGAGGACTGCCTACACCCTAAAATGGCCACTAGCTCTCCCATATTTAACACATCACCAACCGGAACCAATTTGGATTTAGCCAGATTAATATGCAACCTTGACACAACCTCAATGACGCTAAAATGTTCCTTAATTTGCCAATCTGAGTAGGTAAAGCATCACAGAAAATTAGGGTATTATCTGTAAAAAGAAGATGAGTCACTATTACGGGGGTATGAGATTTGGGACCCACAGTGAATCTAAAGATATGACCAACCAAAACAGCCCCATCTAATAGCCGACTTAAAGCTTCCATCACAATACAAATAAAAGCGGAGATAGTGGATCACCTTGACATATTCCCCTAGAACTCCCAAAGAAATCTTTAGGGCTATCATTGATTAAAATGGAAAATTTGACCATGGAAATGCAAAACAAAATCCAATTCCTCCACTGCTTAGAGAACCCTCATTGCTATAGCATATACATGAGAAAGTCCCAACTTACATGATCAAATGCTTTCTCCACATCCAGTTTACATAAACACCTGGAACTCTTGCCATCAGTCTACTATCCAAGCATTCATCACAATTAAAACCGAGTCCAAGATTTGCCTATCTGGCACAAAGGCATTTTGGGTTTCAGAAATAATCCTCGAAATAACCCATTTTAGCATATTAGCTAGCACCTTGGATAGGATCTTATAAATGCCACCCACAAGGCTAATAGGTCTAAAGTCTCTCACGCTAACAGCATTGACCTTTGGAACAAGAGCAAGGAAGGTGGCATTAAGGCTTTTCTCAAAAACAACTTGGGAGTGGAAGTTGCCAAAGAGTTCCACAATTTCTTGCTTTAAAAATCCCAACAAGATTGAAAGAAAGCCATTGAGAAACCATCTAGCCTCGGAGATTTGTCACCATTGCAATCTTTGATAACACCATATACTTCCTCTTCTTCAAAGGGTCTGTCCAACCAAGCTACATCCTCTTCGAAAATCCTAGAAAATTCCACTTCATCAAGGAGTGGTCTTTGCCCTTCATTCTCGGAATATAACTGTTTGTAACAGAGGGAAATGCAAGCAGCTATGGAACTTGGATTCGATGTCAATTCACCCTCCACCACCAAATTGTTGATGGTGTTAAATCTTCTATGAGAATTTGCAATTCTATGGAAGAACTTAAAGTTTCTATCTCCTTCTCAATTCCAGAGTGCCTTAGACTTCTGTCTCCAACAAATTTCTTCCATAATGGTTACCTTTTCAAGTTCAGTGTGAAGCCGATCCTTCTGCAATATCTCCTTATCTATTAGAGGACGACAATCTGCAATTAAATCTAAATCATTTAGATCTTTCCACAACTTGCGCATCCTACTTTCCACATTCCCAAATTCCTCCTCATTCCATTTCTTTAAATCCAGCTTCAAAGCTTTCAGTTTGCTTGCAATTTGAAAGCTTAAAATGTGTAGGATTCCCACAAGGATCTCACTTTGTCCACAAAACCATATGCCTTTAACCACATGTTCTTAAACCAGAATGGCCTATTATCCCTCTAAAAATTCCCCTCTTCTACAAGGATTGGGAAGTGAACTGAGAGCAACCTTTGGAATTGTCTTTGATGAATATTCGGAAAATATTCTTCCCAATTAGAAGATAGTAGAAATCTGTCAAGCCTAGAGCGTGAAGCCACCTCTCTAGAATTAGACCAAGTAAATGTACCCCCTTCCAAAGGCAAATCTATAAGACCTTGTTTTGAAATAAAATCTGAAAAATCAATCATAGCAGTTGTGAAAGGACCTGAACCAAAACGCTCTGATGGAAATCACATTACATTAAAATCACCACCCAAGCACCAAGGCATACTCCACCAACTACGAATTCCAGCCAGCTTCTCCCAAAGCAATCGCCGATCATGGGCAGAGTTTGGACCATAAATACCAATAAAAGCCTATTCAAATTGATCCTCTACATTTTTGAATTTACATGAAACAAAAAATCGACCCACTGTTTCATCCATTTTTTCCCACAGTCCTTCTATCCCACATCACCAAGACTCCCACGGAAGCACCAATAGAGCCTAAACAAAGCTAGTCCACATGCTGGCAACCCTACAAACTTCGATCTCTCTTTTGGATATGAAATCCATTTTTGTTTCCTAAAGACAAATAATATCAGCACCCCAGCTTCTGATCATATTTCGAACCCGGAGTCTTTTGTCTCTCTCATTCCGCCCCCTAACATTCCAAGATATTATTTTTACATTCATTGAGGTACCACTAAATCCCAATCCCTAACAACATTGCTTGAAGCTGAGTCCTTCTCAAAATTCCAAGAGCTTTGTAAACTCTTCAATTCCCTCCTGCCTTTGGTACCTAGTTTGTTACCTTTCTTTCGAGAGCTCTCTCCCAACACAACAGATTTCTTCTTGGCCTTTAAAGCTAAAAACTGCCCAATAATTTCCGCTTCGAAACCTTCCAAGGAAGTCCCCACAGATTTCATAAATGCTTTAATTCGGCTAAGAACCCAAGATGAAAGGTTTATGGAAGCAGCCTCCACCTCCAAATGGACATCAGGGTTGGCCACGGCCAAAGTTTGTACAGACAAGTGCTCCTCCATTGCTACCCCTTGAATTATATTCTCCTCAGAGTCCCATAACTTACACTTCGAACCTGAATCTATAGTGACAATATCACACTCGTCTGCCCAGCTAACAATGCACTTTTCTTCCTTAAAGGTGTTGTTACCTTAACCCACATCTCCTTCATTCTCTGAGAAATCCGAGATGCTCCCAAGAGAGTGGTAAAGAGAGAAAGGGATTACAATCTGCTTCCCATCATGTAGCTCTAGGACCCAGTGATTAGAATTGCCTTGGGTGCTCTCCAAATTACCCACCGTGGCCACTATCAAGCTGACCCAGTGCCAAATCCTTAGATAAACTGCCCGACAGAGGTCTCAAACCCAAATCAGCTTGCGCAACCTCCTCCTTGGCCGATATTGGGAGCTCGTGGTTCACCGAGATAGCATTTTGGGAACCTTTATGCTCTGAGATCGTAGAATTGGGACCTACGAAGACATGCACTAGCTTTCCATAGACGGATGCATGTTTATCTTGAGCTGGGAGGTCCATCGGCATCATGTCTGAGGTGATCATGGTCCTTGGAGCTTCTTCTGTGAGTGGTTGAGTGACTGAGTGAGTGGGAGAGGATGAGTTTGTGGGGTGGGTAAGGGGTGAAGTGTTCTTGGGGTGGGTAAGAGGTTGAGTGAGGTTCTGCGGCTTGGGTTGTGATTATGAGTTACTGACGGGCTCGGGCTGCTATTTGGGTTTAGCATTATGAGTAGTTAAAGCCAACGTATTAGACTTGAGAGCCCAGTAGTTGTTCCCCTTTCCTTTAATAGTGTTACCCATTTCATTTAAGTTGGGCTTTGCCATGGTCTTGTAATTGGGCCTATTGTTCAGAACTTTACGGTCCACTTCTCTAACCTTTGATGATACTATATTCCACTTCCCACCATTTCCACGTTTGACTCGTAGGAATAAGTCTAAGGTCAACGTATCAGTTTTGATTTTCCCATTAATATTAGACATAAATTTAGCCCCAATCTTTGCCTTTGCCTTCTCTGAATACAAATCACATTTATCACGGTGAGGATAACTAGAAGCATGGGTTTTCGAATTTTGAAAAACCGCAACTTTCTCCTTTCCTTTAATACCACCGTCGGGCTTGTTATGTCTACCATCGTGATTGTTCTGTCCAGTAGCCACCACAATTGGCTTTAATTGTCTATGATGTTGTCCCTGGCTAGCAAGGGAGGCTGGTTCCAATGTTCTCCTCAAGTGTAGACCAGAACCCCTCCATCCACTCCCTATCCTCCCCTTCAGTATCACAATATTGCCCCGTCATCGACCATGAAGAAGTTCAGAAAATAATTGGAACGTGCCATGAGCATTGGACCCCATCTGTAGAATGAGGACTTTCTCCCCTTCCCTTATAGTTCTTGCAAAGTGATTAGAAGATTGATTAGAAAGCAATTCCTCCATGTGAGCATTAGTCATGTGGCTTGTCAAATCAACAAGTTTCTGGCATTTTTGGAAAAAATTTGACATGGTCTTCATAGAAAGACAAAAATTTAGTATACCCATAATAAAGTAGCTATTGGAGCTTTGTTTCTATATTTTGAATTGAGACAAAGATACATAGAAGTAGATAATCAATTGATACTTCCTTCTCTCATAATACGTGTATAAATTGCCAATAAACAAAGTTGTTAAAGGGTTCAAACCAGTAGGTTCAAGAGGGGTCAAATCTCACATGCTTACACCAAATCATTAGCTGGAGAAAAGGGAAGATTTACCAAAAGAGAAAGAAAAAAGAAGTATACATTGCTGTGTGAGGGAGAAGAAGGAATTACAGATCTGATCTGTCTTGGGCCCAAATCTCAAATCAAGAGTGAAATGTCTATCTTTTTTTCTGGCTGAGTGGATGTATATAATTCCAATGAGGGTGACAATTCTAGTATCACACAAAATACCACAATTTTTGCCATACCTATTTTTTGGGAAATTTGTTTCTTTGTCCCCACCCCGCCTTCCCTCGCTCGGGAAATTTAACAATTTTACCTTTTGATTTCCAAGACTGTTTGTATTTCATAAATCCCCTCTTTATTGCCTCTGCCCTCAGTAGGAAGACTCAAGGACTCCAATGTATGTGCAAAGGCCCCCACGAACTCCACCTCCCATTCATTAAAACCTCATCAGAACCATATATTCCAATTCCATTACTCATAACTTACCATGTGGCGAGTTTAAAAAAATGTGGGTAAAATGTTGTGGTATTAACATTGCTCATTCTAGCAAGGTTGGCATTATTTTGAGTAATTCTAGTACCACATAAAATGCTTCAATTTTGCCACAACCATCTTATGTGTCATATTATGATTGATTACCTATCACTTTCACATAAATCTACTACTTTTTCTTCACTACTCACAGTCTGTCATATGGATAATTATGGCACATTACAAGAAAAAATTTCTATTGCAACGAAATTTTTTTATTACAATAAACTAGAAATTGTTGCATAAACCCTTATTGCAATGAAAAAATTTTGTTACCCACTATTGCAATAAAATTTGTGGCAATAGGCTATTACAACAAAAATTTCATGTCAATAGCATTTTGTTGCAATAAATTTGCTACAACAAAATATTTTTATTATTATTAAAAATAGTTTATTGCAAAAAAAGAAAAAATATATATATATATATATATTAAGAAAAAAAAATATATATATATATATATTGTTGCTATAATTTATTAATTGCAACAATATTTTTGTTGTGATAGGTTACTGCAACAGTAATATTTGTTGCAATAAATTACCTTTGAAAACTTATTACAACAAATCTCTTTGTTGCAATAGGTTACCACAATAGTAATTTTTGTAGCAAACTTATTACAACAAATTGCTTTGTTGCCATAGGTCACGCAACAATAATTTTTATGTTCTTATTGCAACAAAAAGTAAATATGAATATATATATATATATATATATATGTTTATAGTCACTATAATGTCTTTTTCTTACAATAACTTTGTTGCAAAATAGCTTTTTTCCTTTATAAAATATTATAGAAAAAGTCCAATTGAGAAGTAGATAATAGAGAAGGGGGACTTGGGGTTTGAACTACTGACATAGAGCAATATTACCACTCAACTAATATTTTGAACCTCCCTATAGTCTGTTTGGTAAGAGATTTTTAGCAACATTATTGTTTTGTGGAAATACGTGTGGGTGAAAAAGTGTATGAAAATACGTATAATATTGTTTAAACACTGAAAACTGTTGTTTAAACCACATTAAGGGCAATTCATGCTTATATAACTATCTTGAACTAACCTTATTCAAACAACTCCTTATTACTGTTTCTATCATTGATCTTGCAATTGATAGTGTTTGTTGCACTTGATTAGGTCATGTTATACTAGAATAATTCCTTAATTTGTTGTGTTTTCAATTTGCTTCTATGCTTCATCTTGAGGGAGAGTGTTGAAATATATGAAGCTATGTTACTGAGGTTGCTGAGATCAAATGCAAGCTAGAGAACTACAAGTTGCTGGAAGTAAATACAAGCTGAAGGCAATAAACTACGATCGTTTCGTGTAATCTTACATGTAAACTACTTGTAGTTAGTCAGTGATTTATTAGGAAGTCTAGTAGTGTTAGTGACACTTGTTATTTGTTCATTGGTTGTGTATAAGTTGGGATTATTTAGATAATCAGTTAGTTTATTAGTTGTTGATTACTGGTTCTTTGTATTAGTATATAAAAAGATTGTTGTAATTAGTTCCAGAATTGAATGAAGCTTTTCATACAAACAAAAATATTCTCTGTCTCTCCGTTTTGTATCTCCATTGATAAAGCTTCAATCTTTCTTGATATAATATCAATTTTTTTCTTAACAAATTCATTCGTTCTAGTCTCTTTTATTTGCTTCACTATATTTGAAGTATTATTATAGATGGAGAAAGATATTAAAGAAATGAAGAGAAAAAAAAACACTTACGTTTTTGGATTTTCAAGCCAAGCCAAACCAGTGTTAAAGCAAGTAACTCAGATTGCACAGTATTCAAACTTGATAATGAAGAAGAAGAAGATTAACGGCTAGTTTATCAATGGTCATGTGTTCAAGGAAAAGCAGTGCCTTTGTACTAAAGTGAAGTGAGTTTAATAAAGTTGTGAAACGGTGGCGTTTAATGAAGTGGTGAAACGGTGATGTTTCACATTAATCAGAACTGTGTCGTTTTGTACTCTGGGCTTATTCTTTATTCAGACTCTTCTCCAAGCAGTGCTCTGTCTCTTGCTCAGTTCTGGTATTGCTTCAAAGCTGTTCCTCAAGCCTTCAACTATCAGTCCAGGAATTATGGATAGTTGGTTATAGGTTAGTTATGAGTCTATTAAAGTAGAACCTTCTAGAAGGTTCTAGATTAAGCTATTCTAGTGCATATATATAGAGTGTGTTGTAAAGTATTAGTTTTGAGTTGGTTTAATCATTCATTTTTCAATACAAAAATATTTCTCTCTCTCTCTCTCTCTCTCTCTCTCTCTTCAATACAAAAATATTTCTCTCTCTCTCTCTCTCTCTCTCTCTCTCTCTCTCTCTCTCTCATTTCCTGTTTCAAGCTTTCACCATTGTTAACCACCTTCAAGCTTCAAATCTTACATGGTATCATAGCCATTGATCCATGGCTTCAACAACACCTCAAGATACAGCTCAGTCCTCTCATACCAATAATTCAACAACACCTCAAATTCCTACTCAACCTTCCTATACCACTCCATCACCAATTCAATCTCCACTACTGTTGCTATCAAACATGTTGAATCTCATGTCCATTAAGTTAGACTATGCTAACTACATACCATGGAAGCATCAATTGATTACAATTCTAGAAGCTTATTCTTTGATTGAGCACATTGATGGCACTGCTCAAAGACCTCTTCCTTTTGTTCTTGATTCTTCAGGAAATCCAACTGCAGTTGTGAATCTAGAGTTTCAAGCTTGGAAGATCAAGGATAAAGCTTTACTTTCCTTGATAAACTCTACTCTCACACCACAAGTTTTCTCTCTTGTTGTGGGAATCACAAGCTTAAGAAAGGTCTGGAACACTCTAGAACAGAGGTTCACCTCTACTTCAAGAGCTAACATCTTGAATCTGAAACTTGAGCTTCAAAGTCTCAAGAAAGGCAATGATTCTATGAATGGTTTCTTGCAGAAAATAAAAATTGCCAGAGACAAGTTACTTGATATGGGTGTCATAGTTGATAATGAGGAATTGATATGCATTGTGCTCCGAGGACTTCCTAGAGAATATGCTAATTTTTGCTTAGCTATTCGAACTAGGAGTGATCCTATCTCCTATGAACAACTTGCTATCATGCTCCAAAGTGAAAAGCATGCAATGACTGAACACTCAGATCTAGTTTCTAACTCCCTTGCTATGTTTGCTTCTAATAGTAAACCTAATAACAGTCACCAGAATCAATCTCAGAGTCATGGTTTTAGAAGAGGAAGGGGTAGGAACAAGTTCAACAACAATAGAGGGAGATGAGGTAGATTCAATAACAATGGAGGTCAGCAATATGGAGGTTAACACTTCAGCCCTTAGGCAGCTCAAAATTTCTCTCCATAGAATTTCTCTCAAAATCAAAATTCTTGTTAGAATTTCAAGGCTGATCGTCCATCATGTCAGATTTGTGGGAAATCTGGACATAGAGCCTTAGATTGCTATCATATGATGGATTTTGCTTACCAAGGCAAAAATCCACCTACTAAGCTTGCTGTCATGGCAAGTGCCTCCAATGTTGCTATCACCAACAATCAGGACCCTTGGCTTGCTGATTTAAGCACCACCGATCATCTCACAGCCAATCTTAACAACCTTTCACTACAATCGCAGTACAAAGGACCTGAACAAGTCATTGTGGGTAGTGCTCAGTCCCTACCAATCAACCATATAGGTAATACTAAACTACATACTGAATATCACAACTTTATGCTCAAAAATGTCCTTCATGTGCCTAGAATTGCCATGAATTTACTTTCTGTTCATAAGTTCTGCCTTGATAATAATTGCTCTTGTCATTTTAATGCAAATGAACACAAAATCCAGGATATTCCTACGGGGAGACTCCTCTACAAGGGCTTGAGTGAAAATGGGGTCTACCCTATCTACTCAAAGCACTTCATCAAATCCCCTTCTCTCAATTCTGCATTGTCTTCACAGCCATAGTCTTCTCAATTTCAGTCATCTCAACCTGCTGAACATTCTCAAACACCTTATGCTTTTCCATGTAAATAGTGTCAATAAATGGCTATTATGGCACCATAGGTTAGGACACCCCAGCAATAAGGTTCTGAGTATTGCACTTTCTTCAATTGATGTATCCTATACTTTGAACAGTAGTAATACTGTCACTCATTGTAAACATTGTTTGAATGGAAAAATGCATCAGCTTCCCTTTAATTCTTCTGATTTCCAAGCTTCTAAACCCCTTGAATTAATTCACTTTAATGTACGGGGTACAACACCCATGACTTCTGTCAATGATTTTCTATACCATGTCATTTTTGTTGATAACTACTCAAAATTCACTTGGCTTTATCTGTTAAAATTCAAGTCAGATGTTTTTGATGTTTTTAAACATTTTAAAGCCACCATTGAAAATCAGCTTGATACAAGAATTAAGGTGTTAAGAACTGATAGAGGGGGTGAGTATGCCTCAAATGCGTTTAAATATTTTTGTTTGTCTAATGGTCTTGTTCATCAGTTCACCTGTGTACATACTCTCCAACAAAATGGAGTGGTTAAAAGAAAACACAGGTATTTAGTTGAGCTTGCACTCACTATGCTCTCTCATTCCCAATTACCTACCTCTTATTGGTCTTATGCCATATCTACTGATGTGCATATAGTTAATAAACTTCCTACACCTAATCTTCAAAATTTGTCACCTTGGGAATTACTTTTCCATTCCAAACTTGATATCAAACATCTTAGGACTTTTGGGGTGTGATTGTTTTCCTTTGTTGAAACCATACAACAATCACAAACTTCAACCACATACCACTTCCCGCATTTTCCTTGGCTACCCTACATACACAAAGGGTTATATTTGCTTGGATCCTATTAATTTTCAGATTTACATTTCAAGAAATGTTCTGTTCAATGAGACTGACTTCCTGTCTTCTTAGTCTTTATCCACTAGTCCAAGTCACGAGTCTTCTGGTCAGTCACAGTCTATAGAACCTATTTTGCATTAGTTTCCTTCTTCTATTCAACTTTATCCACTTGCCTCACCTACCATGAGTCCTACTTCTAGCCCTTACAATCATCTAACACAATCTGTTCCTTTATCTTCTGGACAATCCCTTTCCTCCTCACCTACTCCACTTTATGCCACTTCTCAGTCACCACAACCACAGCCTTTGCAACACAGTCTTTTGCCTCACAGCCTGCCCCTCTCTCCATTCCACCTGTACTTTCACCATTACCTGTACCTGTTACCTCTACCACAGTGCCACATGTGACTTCTACAGTTCAGGTTCCTCCCACTACTAATTCCCACCCTATGGTGACAAGGTCCAAGAATGGCATTACCAAGCCTAAAGCTATGCTTGCTAAGACTGCATCTAAGCCTGCATCTGGTTCAACTAAGGTTGCCAAGCCTGATTACACTATCACTAAACCACCCTCTTTCAAAGTTATTGTTCAATACCCACAATGGTGTAAGGCTATGGATGAGGAGTTTACTGCCCTTCAAAGATAGCGTACATGGTCTCTAATGCACTATTCTCCAACATAAAATGTGGTTGGTCGCAAGTGGGTTTTTAAACTCAAGTATAATAGTGATGGCATTATTAGCAAATACAAGGCTAGATTGGTTGCAAAGGGTTTCACCAACAATATGGTATTGATTTTGAGGAGACTTTCAGTCCAGTCATCAAGCCTCCAATAGTTAGAATGATTCTCTCTCTTGTTGTTCAGTTTGATTGGCCTTTGAGATAGCTAGATGTGAGTAATGCTTTTCTCTATGGTCTGCTTAGAGAGGAGGTTTACATGGTTTAGCCTCCTAGGTATGTTGATCCTTCCAAGCCAAATCATGTGTGTAGACTTTGGAAATCTCTCTATGGCCTTTAACAGGCTCCTAGAGCTTGGTTTGAGAGGTTCTCAACTCAATTGCTTCACTTAGGTTTTCAAGCCTCACTTGCTGACTCATCACTATTCATTCTGAGATGTGAGAAGATTGTTGTCCATCTCTTGGTATATATGGATGATATTGTCCTCATTGGGAACAATCCTCAATTCATCAATTCTCTTATTTCCCAACTCAATAAGACCTTTGAACTTAAGGATTTGGGGCCACTTCATTATTTTCTGGGTCTTCAGATTACTAGGACCTCCAAAGGTTTGTTTCTTAGCCAAACCAAATATGCTCAGGATCTTCTTCTCAAGCATAATATGCATACTTCTAAGCCTGCTCGTTCTCTCTATGCACCCAACCTCAGGCTTGTTCCCACAGAAGGTTCTACACTTCCCAATCCTCATGAATACAGAAGTATAGTTGGCTCCCTCCATTATCTCACTTTCACACATCCTGATCTAAGTTTCTCAGTCCACCAAGTGTGTCAGTTTATGGCCAATCCTACTAATACTCACTAGATGATGTCCCGCGCGATGCGCGGATACTTTATAATTTCATTTTGAAATAATTTCAAACTACTTTTTATGATCCATTAAAAATATGTAATCTTGTGGTATAATATTTACTTAATTAGCTTCAATTATATTATATTTTAAAAAGAAAAAAAATAAAAAAAGAAACATAAAATTACTATAATAAAATTAAGAATATGTGTGTTGTGTGAGTGAATTCACAATTATTTAATTATTTCGGTTAAGTTACATGCACAATTATTATTGTCACATACTTTGAAAGAGAGCAAGCAATGAATGGTTTGAGAAATAGATATGAAAACTAAATATTTCATCAATATATGGGGCAAAAATTCACTTAAATTGCCAAATCATTACGAAGTACATTCATCCAAGTAATTCTTGAATCTTTTCAGCTAGCTACAACAAAGATACTAATTGTCAAGGAGCTACATGGTATTGATTTTTTTAATAAATATACCCTCTAGTGCAAGTAGTAAATTCCTGTATGTAAACCACCAAATTATGGCCAACACATGATTTCCCAATTAGTGTATCACTATGGAATAGAGTTTAGAAGGAAGATATTTTTGTTTAACCACAACCATCTTTATTTTTTTATAAAAAATGAAAAGGTGATATCTCACTATTGTTCAACTTATTAATAGAAGTGTAAGAATTCATTTATAATTAATTTTCAGCATCCTTGAAGCTTCCAATACACATTATCTATGGCCAAATGCACTAAGAAATACATCTTTTGGCACCAAGACCAAGTCTTCTACTTGGAACTCTCATTATGTATTTCTTTAGAATTTACTGAATATATACCAAGATCTAATAATCTGAAAATGTCCCACACATAAGGGACATTTTTTCCACCATGAATTTTCAATCCAAGTGTTGCAAATATTTCATCAGTTATTAAAGCATTGCCTCTGGAGTAATTAAACACTGTAGTTAAGGCTTGAAAGAACTTTTTTTTTTTTTTTGATAAGTAAAGGCCTGAAAGAAAATTTTAAATAGGAGACTTTGTAAATTTTCATATAGAACAACTTTATTACAATCATGATCCAAGTTGGAGAACTAATAAATTCAAAAAGAATTTCATATAGTCGAGAGAATTAGTCTTAGTGACAAATTTTGGTAGTAATAATATTTTCAAACGCAGTCAAAGAATGTCATATGCTAAGTTGCAACTTCTAACTGGAACTGATTCATGGTCTAGAACTACAATAATTAAAATAAATTTAAAGAATCAATAGTTACACCAATTTTTTAGGCTGCTTGACAAAACTTAAGAAGAAAAAAATAACCTAGTAACCTTCGGTGAATAGACATGCCAACCCTCCATTTTAAGCAACAGTTGATGCACAATTGAGATAGGTGCAACTGCAAACAATACAATTATTTGAAATTTGTTGAGTCTTTGGGGACAACGATCCAACCAAGGTTAAAAAAAAGTTCAAAGATTGGAAGGATAAGAACTAATATTAAAAAATTTCAAGTTTATAGAATCTTTATAGAGACTAAGTATTAACAACCAAATTGATAATATGCATTTGGTAAGCTATATATATATATATATATGTAAAACAGAAAATTATTAAAATTTATAAGGCAACCATAAAACAATGAAAATTTTGAGTAGGGAAGACATGGAGTAGAATATATACATCATGTATAACAAAGTTAATTTTGGACTTTGCCAATGATAAGCTCTGTATGGGAAAGTTACTTGTATCTACACAGAAAATCTTGTGGCTTCTTCCACATCTAGAAATTGTGTTTCTTTGTTTAAAGATACGTTTCTTATTGAATCTAAATATATAAAAAATTAACTACATTATGCAAAAAATATATATAAAATAAAAAACCCAAAAGTAGGTTCTTTTTTTACCTTGTCAGGTCATCCTTTGGCTTGAGGTTAATTTTCTGGGTTGGTCCTATATTCCTGGAATCATCATTCAGAATGTTAAAAGACTACATAGAAACCGAAGTTCAAATTCCAATTAATATTGACAGGAAATGTTTCAGAAATTGTTTTTGAAGTGCTACTTTCTATGGAAACAAAAAGGGAATAAAGCCTATATGGGTAGTAGCACATACAGATTCAACAAAACATCATTGACACGTGCTAGAAAAGCCTCGCATGCGGAGTCGCTGAGATTCTCAAAGAAGATGATAATCTGTCCCCTCCCCCCCCCCCCCCCCCCCAAAAAAAACGAATGAGAAAGAGAAAGACCATAACATTTTATTTTTAAGAGACATTAGGTACCTGTTGAAATTGATGCCAAGCATGGACAGCATCTTGGTCGTGAATTTGAGATTGAGATTGAAACGGAAAAGTGAAAGGCCAAAACTCAGAATAGCAAGAGGTAGAAAGTTATGAGTTTGTGTAACTGAGGAGAAGTTTGGATTTTGTAAGAGTAAGGGACATGAAGAGAGAGTTGTGTTATGAGAGAGAACTTCAAAGGCACTACGTTGTTCTCTGTACATGGGGTTAATTGTAGCTATTAATTATTAGCTATTAGAGTTTGGCTAGGATTAAAAATGGGCTTGGGCTTGCTATGAACTTTGATCTTGGACAAAACACATTGTTAATTTTAAATGTCAGCCCATGTTTTTTCTAAACTACTCTATCAAAGCACCATTTGGCATAACCTTATACTCTGCTGCATGAGGTCTCTGCTTTTATATATATATATATTGATTTGATTGCAGCTAAGCGAATTCTCAGATATCTCAATGGTACACTTCATTTTTGAGATTTTTCTTCAACATGGCCCTCTTTCCCTTTCAGCCTTTTTTTACTCGAATTGGGTTGGTGATCCCTTTGACAGGTGCTCCACTACTAGCTGTTTAGTGTACCTTGGCTACAATCCTATCACCTGGAGTGCCAAGAAGCAAGACACAGTTTCACGCTCTTCCACAAAATTTGAGTATCGCGCCTTAGCCACTACAGCAGTTGAGTTATTTTGGCTTTGTCAAGTCCTAAGAGATCTTGGTATATTTCTTCCCACTCCTCCAAAACTGTGGTGTGATAATGTCAATGCCCTAGCTATTACCTCTAACCCTGTTTTCCATGCTCGCACTAAGCATGTGGAGGTAGACTACCACTTTGTTTGAGAACGTGTCTTGCATAGAGATTTGCTTGTCAAATATGTTTCTACTGGGGATCAATTAGCAAACATATTTACCAAGAGCCTTTCTACTACTCATTTTGGCTTCCTCAGATCCAAAATCATGGTATCTGTTGACCCCATGGTTTTGAAGGGGGATGTTAAAGCAAGTAACTCAGATTGCACAATATTTAAACCTGATGAAGAAGAAGAAGAAGAGTAACGGCTAGTTTATCAACGGTCATGTGTCCAAGGCAAAACAGTGTTGTTCTACTTAAGTGAAGTGAGTTTAATAAAGTGGTAAAACGGTGGCGTTTAATGAAGCATGTTTTAATGAAATGGTGAAACGGTGAAACGGTGACGTTTCACATTAATCAAAACTATGTCGTTTTGAACTCTGGGCTTATTCTCTATTCAAACTCTTCTCCAAGCAGTGCTCTGTTTCTTGCTTAGTTCTAGTATTGCTTCAAAGCTATTCCTCAAGCCTTCAACTATCAGTCCAGGAATTATGGATAGTTGGTTATAGGGTAGTTATGAGTTTGTTAGAGTAGAACCTTCTAGAAGGTTCTAGATTAAGCTATTTCGGTGTATATATATAGAGTGTGTGGTAGTGTATTAGTTTTGAGTTGGTTTAATCATTCATTTTTCAATACAGAAATATTTCTCTCTCTCTCTCTCTCTCTCTCTCTCTCTCTCATTTCCTATTTCAAACTTCTGCCATTGTTAACCTAACCACCTTCAAACTCCAAATCTTACAACCAATAGGTTCAAGAAAAGAAAAGAAAAGATCCAACCCTTTGATCTAACCATTCATGTGCTTACTTTAAACTACTAGCCACGTTATTGTCACTACCAATATTGCCACTACCAATGTTGCCACTCTGGCACAAAAGGGATGATATGAACGTGAATGGCATGAATCAGACTCATCAGGTAAGGCCAAGAACAATATAAATCACCTATTTAATCCAAAATGAACACTCCAGACTATGTTTTCTAGGGACAAACAGTTTTCTTGAGACGAAAAATGCTCTAAACCTGAATTATCCAAGGGGCCAGTGAGCTATGTAGCTCAATTGATCCAAACAATAAAGTCCAAATCCTTGAGAAGAGATATATTGCAAATCTGCGAAAAGAAATGAAAAGATCTACTAAAAGAGAAGGAAAAAAAAAAGAAATATATTACCTTGAGAAGACTTGATGTGTGAGGGTGATAATTTTAAACAGGTTTTGTGCTAAACTTTTTCCAATTAAGAATTATATGACTCATATTTAAATAATAATAAGTAGTTTCTTTTTTTAGAACCCATTTGGATAGGCGTTTGTACAGGAAAAACACACGTTTTTGGAAGAAAACGCAAAACAATATGCATTTGACCTCACGTTTTTAGCAAAATGCGTTTTCCAAAATGCCAAGAAATCAAGTTTTAAAACCATGCCTCCAACTAACTTTTTATGAAAACGCTAGTTTCAAACTCATCACTCAAAAGCAACATAAATGTTTTAGGAGTCTCAATATCTAAAATACCCTCAAGTATTTGCTTAATAACAAATTTATCAATCTGTAAAATTCTCACCAGTGTCTGATCTGACTCTCCAACGCTTGCAACTTTTTGACACAAGTTATTTTGCTAGAAAAAAGATCATGTGACACACTAGAAGCTACGAGAATGAGATCAATGGTGAACTTTGCAAATTATTTGGTTGAGAAGAGACCCACTGCTCTTTCTTTCTCCCTCTATTTGGTCTCTTCACCTTCTAGACTTTTTTACTTCTCTTTTTTGTGGTTGATATTGATTAACAACATATATAATACTATCACTTTGTTTAGCTGTCATTAACTCTGTAGTGGAGCATAGCTTCATAGGGAAAGTGATGATACTGGGTAACTATGTTAACAAGTTTAGCAAAGATTACATTTAAAATGACAGCATATCCTTATCATCAATATTAAGTCATTTTTGGTAATTTGCACTCAACAAAAAATTTATCGTTTTCAAACCGCAATTTTTACAAGTTTTACCAAACGTTTAATCATGGCTTTTAAAATTGTTTTCACATTTTAAAATTGCTATTTTTTTAAAACACATTTTCAAAACAGCCAGCCTGTCCAAACAGGCCCTTAGTCCTTAATCCTCACACAGGTCTTGACTCTTGAGGTTATCTCCTTTTTATTTTTCTTTAACAAAAAGAGGAAAAGTAAAAATTGTGAAATTAAATTTTAAAATAGCAGTTGAAGAAGGAGAAGAATACCCAAGAATAAGAGAAAAAAAAAAAATCAACTAAATATACTGCTGGTAAGTAGTTACACTATTTTTTTAAGAAACAAATACGCACACAAAATAAATGAAATGAAATCCAACACAAAAACACACCGTAGTGGATTAATATTTAAGAATATGAGGTTTGATATATGTATATTAACATGCGGGTGTCTTTTGAGGAAGAAAATTGCAGTAAAAATTTCTCTTTAGGATAAACAGTAATTATTCCTTAATTTTTATAATGACATTTGTAGCTCCAAATTGATAAATATTTTAAAAAAAAATTGAAGACATAAATCACCACTACACACGCACACATGAAAAAGCCTTTAATTCAAAAAAAAAAAAATTTTTTTTTTTTTTTTTTTTTTTTTTTTGAGAAGCCAGACCAAAACTAGGCCCAGCAGAAACTAAAAAAGCTTAAGGAACATCAAAAGAAAGAAGGTGAACAATGTCGTCCGGAACATCTTCAAGCCAAACATCAAGACTTGAAGAATTTTTTGCTCTCTTAGCGAGAGCATCAGCTACTACGTTACAGTTACGTTTAACATGACAAAACTGGAATGAGTTTAAGTCTGAAGTTAAAATCCTGATATCATCAATAATGTGCCCAAAATCAGGGTGGTCTGAATTTTCCTGGGTGATTGCTTGGATCACTTCTGCAGAATCTCCTTCAAAGATCACGTCAGAGAGACCTATTTCCTTAGCGAACAGCACTGCCCTGCGACACGCCAAAGCTTCCATGGTTGCTACTGAGTTGGCCAATGGGATTGGCATTGTTAGAGCTCCGATTGCTTCTCCCATGCCGTCTCGAATGATCACGCCAATACCTGCCGAAGATTTGCTCTTGAATACTGCAGCATCGAAGTTTGCCTTGAAAAATGGATACTCTGGAGGTCTCCATTGGTGAAGAGGAACCGTTGAGGGGGCCGAAACAGGGGAGGCTTGCACCGATAGGAATTCTTGAAGCATGGCCCCTGCCTTGGAGCTGATGCAATCCACAGCAACTGTTGGATGACCATATCTCGTTGCATTGCGCCGGTTCCACACAGCCCAGGCCACCATGATGAATAATTCCTTTCTGTAATCCTCCTGTACCTGCATAAAACAATCCAATAAATCGTTAAAGCTCTGGGGACTGGCTAGAGAAGTAAGGCGAGCCCAGGATAGAGAACCCCACACTCCCTCCAACTCTTTGCATGCCCACAGAGCATGAATGGTATCCTCGGGTGCAGACTTGCATTGCTCACATAAATCAGAGGTGGTAATATGCCTATGTGCCAAGTTAGACATTGTGGGGAGAGCATTGTTGCATGCCCGCCACGCAAAATGTTTAACTTTGTTTGGCACTCTCAAACTCCACAAACCCTTCCAGAACTTCCTTTGAGAGGCACCATCCGAACTGCCTGCAATTTCCACTCTATCAAAGGAGACCAACATTTTATAAGCACTCTTGGTTGAAAACAAACCATTGGCTGTTAAACCCCAAGTTGGTCGGTCAGGAGGCAACCTGCTGCTAAGTGGGATACCTAGGATGATTGAAGCTTCGTGCGGGAGGAAAGAATTCTCAATCAAATCAGATTTCCATATACCAAGATCTTGGTTAATCAAAACACCAACTTTGGTTTCGGGTTGAAGAGATGGAAGGGGAGAGGTAACAGATCTGTTAGACTTAACGGGCAACCAATTGTCTTCTTTAATCCTAGCCGTGTTCCCATTCCCAATCCTCCAAACCATTCCCTTTCTAATCACATCTCTAGCACCTATTATGCTCTTCCATGCATAAGATCCAATGGATGAATCTTTTGCTTCAAGGATCGAACAATTTGGAAAAAATCTAGCTTTGAACACACGGTGGCATAGAGATTCCGGATTGTTGATCATTCGCCAAACCTGCTTAGCGAGCAAAGAGTCATTAAACTTCTCTATCTCTTTAAAACCTAACCCCCCTACTTCCTTTGCCTCACATAGCTTCTCCCATTTTACCCAATGAACCTTCCTATTATCACCACTATAACCCCACCAAAACTTTCGTATTAGCACCTCCATCTCCTTAACCAACCCTTTCGGTAGTTTGAAACAACTCATCGTGTAAGTTGGGATAGCCTGGATAACAGACTTAATGAGCACTTCTCTACCTGCTTGAGAAAGGATTTTTTCCTTCCACCCTTGGAGCTTCTTCCAAACCCTCTCTTTGAGATAGATGAAACTTTGCTTTTTTGCTCGACCTACAAGTGCTGGCAACCCAAGGTATTTTTCATATTGGCGAATAGCAGGCACACCCAGAAGCTGTTGAATGGCAGACTGATCCCCAGAAGGAGTATTAGAGCTGAAGAAAATATTTGTTTTATCTCTATTAATTTTCTGCCCCGATCCTTTTTCATAAATAGAGAGTAAATCAATTATTTTTTGACATTCCTCCTCTCTTGCTCTACAAAACACCACACTATCATCTGCAAAAAATAAGTGAGAAATTCTTGGACCATTACGACAAATAGCAACCCCATTAATTTCACCACTGACCTCTGCTTTATGGAGCAAACTTTGTAACCCAAGCGCACACAGTAAGAACAAATAAGGGGATAACGGATCTCCTTGCCTTAAACCTCTGGAAGGTTTTATATTCCCCACAGGTTGCCCATTGAGGAGGACAGCATAGGTAACAGATGACATACAGGACATAATAAGTTTAACAATACTTTCAGCAAACCCCAAATGCCTCATAACCTTCTCTAGAAAAATCCATTCAACCCTATCGTAAGCTTTGCTCATATCTAGTTTTAAAGCCATATACCCAACTTTCCCTTGGGTCTTACGTTTGAGATAATGTAATGTCTCAAAAGCTACCAACACATTATCAGTTATAAGTCTCCCTGGTAGGAAAGCGCTTTGGGAATCAGAAACAATGTTAGGGAGGATTTTTTTCAATCGATTAACCACCACCTTGGATATCAATTTATATACCACATTACAAAGACTAATGGGTCTAAAATTTGAAACCTTTTTGGGGTTTTTGACTTTCGGTATAAGGGCAATAAAAGTTTCATTGAGGGATTCATGGACACACCCCGAATTTAGAGCATCAAGAACAGTTTTAGTCACATCATTACCCACAATATTCCAAAAATTTTTGTAGAAGATAGGCGACATACCATCAGGACCTGGAGCAGTAGTAGGGGCCATTTGCTTTAGGGCAAGTTGAATCTCATCAGCAGTGAACTCCCGGGTCAAAGCATTATTCATCTCATCTGAAATTGTCGGCTGAATACCACTAAGGATGTCATCAAAACCAGACGGATGGGAGGTGGAAAACAGAGACTTGAAGTAGTCCTCCACCAACCCACCCATTCGGCCCTCATCCTCCCACCATGTACCCGCATCATCCTCCAAACCTGCAATAAAATTTCTTTTATTTCTTTGGTTAGCCCTGCAATGAAAATATCTCGTATTTTTATCCCCTTCCTTTAACCACTCCGTTCTAGACCTTTGCTTCCACATACACTCTTCTCTATTCTTTAACTCCTCAATTTGGGTTCTAAGTTCATAAATGTGCCTCGGATTGGTCCTGTATTCATCAGATTCCTCCGCCAACTTTAATTCCCTCATGCTTCGATTCAAAGTGTTACGTACATGCCCAAAAATATTTCTGTTCCACACCCTAAGATTGTCTTGACATGAAGAAATGTTTCTGTTAAAACTCCATACCGACCCAGGTAGATCAGATTGCTTCCAAGAATTTCTAATCACCTCCTCACATGTGCTATCTTTGAGCCACATAGCTTCAAACCTGAACGGCCGCCTTCTCCTGTAGAACCTATTCAACTCCGAATCCATGCATAGGATTATTGGTTTGTGGTCAGACTGGAAACAATCCAAATGGTGAATCCTTGTCGTGGGGAAGCGAAGGATCCACTCAACTGTTGCCACGCCCCTATCTAGTCTAACCCATGTATTCTGATCTCCAGGCCTCCTATTACACCAAGTGAAAGGAAATCCATTAAACCCTAAGTCTTTCAACCCACAACAGTCCAAAGCATCTCTGAAATTTTGCATTTGAGCTTCAGGTCTATCCAAACCCCCTTGTTTTTCTTCAGCCAAAATAATTTCATTAAAATCCCCCATAGCCACCCAAGGGTAATTGCTTCGGTGACTCAAAGTTCTGAGTAAAGACCAGGAGTGTTCCCGGCTGGCTGTGTCCGGGTCTCCATAGAAACCCGTAAACCTCCAGGCGTCATCCACTCCATGGTTTATAAAAGCATCAATGTGACGATCAGAATAAGTTTGAATATCCAACACAATATCCTCTCTCCATAACAATGCTAGACCACCAGCCATGTTAACACGTGGCACTACAAAAATATTATTAAACTGCATTTTACGACCAATTCTTTCCATCGGAATTTTCTCAAGCTTTGTTTCCATTAAGAAAACAATTTTGGGATCTTTATTGCTAACTAAAGCAATTAGTTCATCTTCTGTCTGGGGGTTCCCAAGCCCCCGACAGTTCCAACTTAAGCAACTCATTGCATTCGGTGGTGCTGGAGTCCAGACACCACCTGAAAATTCTCCTTGTTATCATCCCCACAAATATCCATACACTGCCTCTTACCTCCTTGTTCCTCGTCTTGATCAATACTTGGCCTACGGTCAGAGTCCATAGTCAGAGGTCCATTAGTTTTACCTGAAGTAGATACTCGAGCTATTTTCGTCCACTTTCTAGTCATCTTTGACGGTGTCACAACTGGAGATCTGTTAGAGCAGTCACCCAAAGGAGTGACAGGAGTACTAGCAGCCTGTGCACCACCCTCAATGCCGCCCAAGCCTTTTCTTTCTCTCTTCAGTACAACTGGTGTAGATTCAGCGCTGCTTTCTTCAGTATTCAGGTTCAAACCTCCTATATTTGTCATTATTGCTTCCTTACCTGCCTCCTTACCCCACCTAACCACCTTCACCGATTGGCTAGATACATCTACGGACTGACTTTGGCTAGATGCAGGTCTGCTAGCCGTCTTCCTCCACCAAGGAGCTTGTGTACGTGAAGCACCAGCAATGACCGTGACAGACTTTCTCACCCCACGGACTGAATCAGCCCTAAGCCACTCACCAAATTGTTGATCCTCCTTTCTTAAACTGCCTTTATCCTGAAGCCAAACTGCACAGTCCCTCTCCCCATGTGTTACTCTACCACACCAATAACAAAAGTTTGGTAGGCGTTCATATCTAAAGCCCACCCATCCCACTTGTTTTCCATCAGACCATAGTTTACGACACCGTGGTAATGGTTTTGATATATCCATGACTACCCTGACCCTGAGGAATTCATTCCCACTACCATCGTCCTCTGCATCCGCCACCTCAAGAACCTTCCCAATGGTACTGCCCACTGCTTCGGCTGTGCATTGAGTAAGGGATTTTTCAGGTACGTTATGGATCTGAACCCAAAATGTAGCCCTGCTAAATTCAAGCATTGGAATTGCTTCAATCTCCGAAGCACGTTCGAACGCCACTACATGCTTATCATATGTCCACGGTTCCAGGTTTAAGACACGCTCCAAATCCAAACCATCCTCAAAATCAAAAACCAGAATATTGTCACCTAAGTCACGTATTTTCACTTCCCCAGTCAGTTTCCATAAAGGTTTGAATGTCCGCCCCACTGCCTCTACATTCAATACCCGTTTAGTGAAGAACCGGCCAGCCAGCCTGTGAAGCTCTTTTTCGTTCTGTTTTGAAACTTCCGCACCAACTTCTTCTTCTTCAGTTAATGAGAAACGGGACCACAAACCTTCTAATCCTTCCATGCTTACCCGCAGAAAACACACAAACTAAAATCACAGCCAACGGACTCACTCCTACCACCTCGCACAAACGATCCGGCCTACCAAGTACAGGGTATACTTGGAGGGAACCAAAACCTAAACTAGTAAGGGACGAATATTCTACAGGCGGCTAGAGAGGAAAAACCCTAACCCTAGCAGCCAGAGAAACCTAGTTTATTGTCAATTAGGAGGCTAGGAGCATCAATTCAAAATAAAATAAAAAATATAAAAAATCCAAATTTCTAAACATTAAACTGGCCTTGAAGACAAAGCTAATAATAAAATCAATAAGAATCAAAATAAAATTATTTTTGAAATTTGTTCGTGTCAATATATAAACGAAACAAAATATCAAATTAATACTGTAATTATTTTTTTGAGAAGATCAACTAACAAAATTAGATGTTTGTGTAGATTATTATCTAAGATTTATAGTATGAACATAAAATTTCCAGAGCATCGTTCACGGTTCACCACAACATATTTATATAGAGAGCACCAAATACAAATTATAAGCTATCCAAACTTGTAACTTATAAGCATTTAAAAAAAAAAAAAAATTGTTTCAATTTTATTAATTATTATATGCTGGATCTTTATCAAATTTTTTAATCGACTAAAATTTGTTAAATGCTATAACTGCGCATTAGGACATCCATACCCACAAGTATGAATCAACAGGAATCATGGCCTACATATGCAAAATTCGCAGGACATTGACGTTTAAGATTCAAAACTTAATAAGAAATTCAAATCCATGTGAGTGTGAACTACACCGTAGAGACTTGTTTTCATGACATTGGCAAAAAATAAAAATCAACTTATGCACACAGAAAAAAAATATTTATGCATATATAATATATATATATATATATATAATTACTAATATAGTAGAACACATAATCAATCACACAACTTTAATCCAATCAAACAAAAAAAAAAAAAATCACACAACTTTAATGCAGGTGAAACTCCCCTGAACCTTTAAAAAGGGGAAGAAAACAATGGACTTTCCTCACAATTTAATTGCAAACACCATCCCAGCTAAATGGAAAAGGGGACAAACTAACTGGTGAACTCAGAGGCTGTGGCCATGATTCATGACATCTCTAAATGTGATTGCCCCTAAAAAAAATTCCCGAGGGAAGAAGCTTAGAAGGTGTGAAACAGTGAATGCCAAAGCTCAATTGTTTACTCTTTGCTCAGGTTTCGGATGACATATGGAAGAATGCCGCCATGATCAAAATATGCCAACTCCACCTGCAAAAGCAAATTGTATCATATTCAAATACTGAACAGATGTGAGCAAGTATAACCCCCCTAAAAAGATGATTCTTCCATCAACAACTCCATTCATCTTTCTGAATATAAGACTAATCAATAATACAAACTGAGTTTGGAGCAAGTACCTCTGTGTCAAAACGGACTGTGCACGTGAAAGATTTGCCAGTGTTAGTTGTCACAGTAACATCTTGGCCAGGCCTTATCTCACTGATTTTGCTTGGAAGGTCTATTGTATAGCGCTCATGACCTGTCAATCCTAGTGTTTCTACATCCTCACCAGGCTTGAAAGAAAGTGGAATAATTCCCATTCCAACCAGATTGCTGCGATGGATTCTCTCATAGCTCTTTGCAATCACAGCTTTCACTCCCTAATACAGAAAAGAAAATTGACTTTATAAGAGACCAAATAAAGTGACATGCACCATAGGCAGATAGCAAGCAATACATAAAATTTGCACTCACAAGTAGTGCTGGACCCTTGGCAGCCCAATCTCGAGAACTGCCACTTCCATACTCTGCTCCAGCTAAGACAATTGTGTCCTGCCCAGCAGCCTTGTACTTCTGCAAATAGAACACAAGTGTAAGATAATATAGCGTCAAAAAGCAAGCTACATATTCTGCACAGGCCTGCACGCTTAATGTTCACCATAACAACATAAAATGGAGAGGAAAGGCCAATTGGCTTTAGCCTAAATGGCTCTGCCCCCCTTAGGAAGGATATGGATTAGATTAACGGGATTGAATCCTGCAGAGTGTGCATTAAACTACCAGGCAAGAGTTGAATCCTGCAGAGTGTGCATTAAACTACCAGGCAAGAGAGAGAGAGAGAAATGGAGAGGAAACATTGAAATGACAAACAATGAAGAATCCACTGATGGCTCCAAAGGACAATCTCTTTTAATAGCAAGTGCACTGTACTAGACCTATCCCCAAAAGAGGGGAAAATAAGCATACTGCATACTTGCAAATTTCATGTGTGACTCTTGCTTATCCAGAATAAATGAACATCACATCTCAGATTCTAATTTTCCTTAGATCGTGTGATGTGATTTCCAAAGGACCAAAATTGAACGTTCACTTTGGAGTTTTAATATGCATTGTGTGTAATTCCATGTTAATTCAAAATAACACAATTTTTTTTTTCCTAGTGGTAAATGAATGAGGCACAAGCTCTAAATCTGCTAAGCAATGTCACCACCAGAGACAAACAAATCCTGCTAGCATAGATATAGAAAATTTAGTTTTTTCACCAGAGGTCAGTATTTTTTTTTGATAAGTAATAAATTTTATTTGAATAAAAAATCATCTAGCACACAGGTAGTGTACAAGATGTAGGTCATATCTAGGATTTCAGTGTAAAAAATCAAGAAAATCAAAAAAGTTAGAACAAAAAAACTTCTCTGAAGCCAATGACCACTCAAACAGACACAAAAAAAAGGAAAATCCAAGTATATAAGTGTAATGTGTATGAGCAGGAATAGTAAATTTGATAGAATAAAGGATGAACTGCAAAAAAAAATTGATTTCTTCGGACTTACCATTGCTGCATCAAACACATAAAGCTTCTCTCCTGTTGGGATGTGAATTGTCTTGGGACCCACTTCTCCATTCAGGAGCTTGTTGACAAGACGAATATTGGCAAAAGTACCCCTTGCCATGACTTCATCATTGCCGCGACGACTTCCATAGGAATTGAAGTCCTTGTAATCAACCCCACGCTCAAGTAGATACTTTGCAGCAGGGCTATCCTTGTGGATACTCCCTGCTGGAGATATATGATCAGTGGTTATACTGTCACCAAATTTGAGCAAGCAAAAGGCATCGTTTACTCCATGAGGTCCGGGAGGGTCCATAGTCATGTCATTAAAATATGGTGGCTCATGAATGTAGGTTGAATTTGGATCCCAAGAGTAAAGAGTTGAAGAGGGGACCGAAAGCTGATTCCACATGGGGTTCCCCTTTGTGATAGCCTCATAAGTGCTCTTGAACATATCAGGCAACACACTAGTTTGGACTACCTAAAAACGAATAACATTCAACATTCATTGGGACTCAATTTTTTTATTCATTTGACCACAAATAGTTTCTATCACAAATATCAAAACTAAAGTCATCTACCTCTGCAATTTCTTCATTACTGGGCCAGAGGTCTTTGAAGTATACGCTCTTCCCATCCTTCCCTGTCCCAATTGGCTCTTTGTCAAAGTCAATGTCAACCTGAAATCATCAAAAGGTTGTAATGATTGAGATTTAGCACCTATAGAAGGAAAAAAAAAAAAAAGTAATCTTTTCAGGTATGGTGGGTGTGGATTTGGCCGGTGTTTATGAGCGTTGGAGAGGAGAGACAGAAGGGGGAGAGGGAAGAAAGGGATGTGCTGGAAGAGAACTGGTTTAGAAATAATATCAGAAAAGCATGCAATCTTGAAAAGAGTTTATCTGTCAGGAGTAGGGATTCTGAATTATATGCATACCTTTCTGTTTCCATTGTTTGGAAAAATAAGGTTCTTAGTATTATAAATGTCCCATTTTTCCACAAGTCTGAATATTGCTAAGCTTAGTATATAATATTATACCAAATTTGAACATGGAGACATAAGCAAGATGGAGTACCATCCAACTCTAGTCTTGAAATAAGTGTATAGTGGCATCAGATATGTTTACAAATCACTGCATGGTACTGAGGCCATGATTCATCTGGGAAACATTTTTATGCATAATTTGAAGAATGACAACATAGTCACTTTATGTTCAAATTATTAAGCTGTGTAGCTTGACTTCATATTCATAAAGAGGCCCTACTAGTAAAGTTGTCTATCACGTGCAAGATATCTCAATTGCATTCAAAGGGGACTCCAAAACATGGATGGGAAAAAAGTCTTTTACCACAAAGTTATGCACATACCGTGCCAGCAAGTGCATAGGCAACAACCAAAGGAGGTGAAGCAAGATAGTTAGCTCTCGTTAATGCATGCACACGGCCTTCAAAGTTTCTGTTTCCAGACAGAACAGCAGCCGCAATAACGTCTGCAAGTATAAATGAAGAGGATTATAGAGAAGAGAAATATGAAGTAGATTGAAAACCTAAAAGTACAAGGACCCGAAAGTAAAATGAAAAAATTAAAACTTCTAAGGGAGACATCAAAATTGCAAAATCCCAGATTGACACTTAAGATAGAACAAAGAAAAAGAGAAGCAAAATTCATGTAAGATCCAGAAAAAGGCCAATAGGAACATTGGTCACAGGTTACGAGAACAGGCATTATTATGCAGTAGTGATACATGTACAAGATATTTTGAGTGAAAAAAGAAATATTTAGAGAGAAGAAGAAATAGAGAATGAGGACTTCTTCGAGGGAGCCCGACCTCCTACACAACTAGTGTTTTAACTGAAATATATCTAATGAAATTTTATTGAGAATTCTGCAGAATTTATACGCACATACTCACAGAGCTTCCAATCCATATGGTTTAATAGCTATATTCTTGACACAAAACAAATATAAAATTTTCATATATTCTTACTGAAAAAAGAAAAGAAAACATAGTTCAAGGTAAATACCATTATCTGAAATTGCAGAAGAGACTGATTCATCAAGTTCCCCAGAATTCCCAATACATGTTGTACAGCCATAGCCAACAATATGAAAGCCTTGCTCATTTAAGTACTTTTGCAGACCACTACAGACACACCGGAAAAAGTATTTCTTCATTGAAGATATCAGGCACCCAAAAGAATAATTGAGTTTAGTTTGGCAATCAGGCAATCAATAGAAGAACTGGACATTGACGGCATACCTCTTGAGCAGATATTTAGTAACAACTCCAGAACCAGGAGCAAGACTTGTTTTAATCCATGGTTTAACCTGGTTCATAAATGTCATAATTACATGTTACAAAAATATAATTATACCTACCATACATAGAATAGAAAGTGAATCTCAGAAGCCAAACTGACCTGCAAACCTAGTTCACAGGCTTTCTTTGCAACAAGACCAGCGCCAAGCATGACACTAGGGTTTGATGTGTTTGTACAACTTGTAATAGCTGCAATGACCACACTACCATGCTTAAGTTCAGCAGGTTGTCCATGGAATGAAAATTTTACCACCTTATCCTTTTCCTCCTTTGGTACAGCAAAGCCCTGCAAGAAACCAAATTATCACATATACGGGCACAAGAAACAAATCAATCCCACTCCCTCCAAATAAAAATGAATGTCTCACATCACTACTTGGAATTAGGTATCTATGCAATGCATTTTTGGTTCCACTTCCAGCAAGATGTCATTCACAACCTTAAATCAGAAAAGTCTAATAATTTATTCATTTCAGGTTTGATGACTAAACTGCAATTCCAATTATCTAAAAATTGCTCCTATTAGAATGCGAAAAAATCATGGAACAGATAACTGCATGCAATTGAAACTAGACCTGATCATGCAATGGGCAGCCTGCGTGGCTTAGTAGAGCTCATCTGCCAGGTGCGCATGGGCTCACATTTTAGAACCTACGAACTAGAACAGGCTTAAAAAACAGTCCTGATAAGATTTTGGGCTGGACTAAGGCTAGGTGCTCACAAGCCCTGCCAGCCCGAGAACACTCTCAACAGACAACAGGGACAAGCCCACTTACAAAATGCATCTTTAAAAATAAGAATTGGCTTACGAGCTGGGCCAGGCTGAGCATATTTTTCAATCTCATATGCATAAAACCAATAAACCAGGCCCAGCCAGGTTTTGAACATGATCAGGTCTAATTGCAACCTACCTTAAATCCAACTTGGTTATCAAGACATGCATGCCAGTCAGACTTCATCTCTTTCAATGAGACCCGGTCATGAGGCCTGTTCACAAATAATAAATCATGGATTAATAATGAACTCAAAAGATGCAAATAAAAGGGGGGGGGGGGTGGGGGGGGGGGGGTGTGGAGGGAAGGTGACATAAGGCATACCGCTTTGGTCCTGAAACACACGGTTCAACATCTGCCAAGTCCAATTGTAGATAAGATGTGTACACTCTTTCTTGTTGAGGCTGGATCACCAAAAATTGTCTTGTTAACCTCGGATCTAAGACTTCCATCTTAAATTCAATATCTATTAATGAAGATGACAAGAAATAGAAGGCCATACCTCATTATAGTCAACAAACATTTTGTTTGCACGCAAATATGTTTCTATCATTGACACCTATATAAGCAAAATAATGGTCACACCACATGATATAACTTCACTTAAGCACCAATATCTTTAATACAACATCACTCAAATCAGGGGAAGAAGGAGGAAGATCTCACTGTCTTATCACTTCTTCCAGTTAATTTAAGGTATTGCAATGTCACATGATCTACAGGGAAAAAGCCCATGGTTGCCCCATATTCGGGAGACATGTTAGCAATAGTGGCCCTATCAGCCAGTGATAATTCACCCATACCCTCACCTGTATGCATATGAAAATGAGTTAGAGCTATATACAGAATAAAATAAGGTCTTTTGACTGGAAATTTTAATTCCTACAGATAAGGAGACTAACAACTGAAATTTCTACCTTTCACATCCCCAAAATTATCAGCTTACCATAAAACTCAACAAACTTGCCAACAACACCATGCTTCCTCAACATTTGGGTCACAGTTAAAACTAAGTCAGTCGCGGTAACACCATTATGCAGTTTTCCCGACAACTTGAATCCAACAACACCAGGCAACACCATGCTCATTGGCTGTCAAATGTGCAATATACAAAGTTGAAGGAAGACACAAAATCAATTATGCTTTATGCACATTTCCAAAGAATGGTAGCAAATGCCTGTTGGTGAGTGCTAATTCAAAGACAGTTGTGACCATGGGAGAAGGTTGTGTATTTTAACAGATAAACCTAAATGAGGGGTTTTTTACAAGTATAGTGAACAGATTAATCTTCTTCACCAATGCAATGTCCCAACTATGAAGTAGATTTACTAGATTGAACAACACTTTTGATTCAAGTTAAAAGAAACTCCCTTCCAAACTCAGGACACTTTACCTGCCCAAGCATTGTTGCCTCAGCTTCTATTCCTCCAACTCCCCAGCCTGCAACTCCCAACCCATCAATCATAGTTGTGTGGGAATCAGTACCCACCACACTATCAGGGTAGAGAGTGCCATCAGTGTTAAAAACAACCCTTCCAAGGTATTCCAGGTTAACCTACAATTGATCAGAAAAACATAGTTCCAAATATGTCAATTTCAATTAACAAAGTGACTCGTTTGAAGCAAGCAAGGCCCATCTACAATGGCTCAAAGACAAGCAATGGTGGTGCACCACATGTTTTGCACTCAAAGAATATGGTGCATATTTCATGAAAGTTGCAACCTAGCGCCTTGAGCCTATCAGTAACAGCACCACACTGAACACTTGCCAAGCAGTAAAAGTAGGATTTCTTTATGTGAATATACAATGTCAAATTCCTTACCTGGTGAACAATTCCTGAACCAGGAGGAACGACAAGCATGTTATGGAAAGCAGATGATCCCCACTTAAGAAAAGCAAATCTCTCCTTATTCCTCCGAAACTCATGTTCCATATTAGCCTGTACTGCATTTTCGGATCTAGCCACATCAACTTGAACAGAATGATCAACAACAAGGTCTACTGGAACCTGGATGCAAATATATGATGTTAAAATGAAATCCCCACGAGTCATATGAATGGACAAGCCATAATGCACAAGAAAATTTATTTAAATGTACTAGAATTATACAATGCATTTTCATTGACCATCAACAATCATATTAATTTTCATTGTAATGTAACGTCAAGGACACAAGCCATAAAATCATCAACATCTGAGGCAGTTTTAAATATCATCATTTAGAACTGAGAATAAAAACGAGAATTACCATTGATCAAGAACAACAGCTACTTTCATCTGAAAGCTAAACACTTCCATTACAGGAATTTTATTCCATCTGATGTTGGAATAAAGACTATAATTGACACATAGATGGACTCAGAACCTTGTAGGTAAAACTAATTGGTATCCAACTATGCAATAAAATTTATATGGAAAAAATGGAGATTCACAAACCAATGGATTGATCTTGTTAGGATCCGCACCAAGCTTCTTCATGGCATCCCGCATGCAAGCAAGGTCAACCACTGCTGGTACTCCAGTAAAGTCCTGGTAAACACAACACAACCCTTACAAAGTGGACTAAAGTAAATAATTCAAGCTAACACAATCACGAAAATCATTCTATGAACCTGCAAGAGAACACGAGCAGGCTTGAAGGGAATTTCAACTTGCTTTGGAGATGTATTCTCCCAATCAATAATCTTTTCAACATCATCAATGGTAACTTGGAAGTTGTCACAATTACGTATGGCAGATTCCAAAAGAATCCTTATAGAGTATGGCAGCCTGTCTGAAATTCTCCAAAAGGTCAAATATGACTTTATCAAAAAACTGTAGAAACAACAACAACTTAAACAAATACTGATTTTTTATTTATTATTATAAGTAAAACAAATACTGAATTTGATATTAGCAGGAGGCAAAATAATAAACCCCTTTAAAAATGGAGTGAATATGATTCATAGAAGGATAACACTTTTATCCAGGAAATCACATAAACCTGTTTCTCTCCATTAATATACTTGATGCCAGATAGGACAATAAACAGGATGTTTAGGGAAAAAAAAGGTGGTTTACTAATAGAATCTAGAATAAAATTAAAGAATGCTAAGCTAGAAGAATACAAACAAAAGAAAAACAGTATAGTTTATCTCAGTAAATTTAATGTACATACCAATTCTGGGATCATTCAGAGCCGGCAAACTATAGAATTTCCCGAACTCGCCACCTCCAGGCTTGGGAAGACTGGTCAATATTTTCTTGAAAGCATGTTCAGTTGCTGAATAGATAGAATGGAAAAGAAAATGATTCACTGAAAAAGTCTACCCGGACATTCTAAATTCATAGTAGAAACCCTCAATTACAGGCATCAAACAAATTTACCAAATGAATACAAATTCAGTCTTTTGAAAATAAAATAAAATAAAATACCTCCGCACCTTTTCATTTAAAACATGCCAAAAAAACCCATTTTTTAGCCTTACATTCCAAACTTCTAAAAATAATTTTCTAGTTTAAAACTAGGATTTTTGGCCTCAAGAATCTGTTCCAAACATACTCACACGTACCAAACATACTCATACACAAAACAAGCACTTACTTAACTATTTAGGTAGTGTTTGGCATCTCTCTTAGAAATGCATTTCTCATATTTCAATAAAAGGAAGTGCATTTTGCAATTTTTAGTGCAGAGTAAGTTGGTCAGGTGGTTTAGGAAGGCGTGGAAGGCTGAGGTGGTGATTGGGGCTTAGGGATTGTCTGGTAGTGGTGTTAGTGGGATTTGAGATCGTGAGTATAGACGGAGAGGTGGTTTTCCCAGAGTTAATTTGCTTTGCTGTTACAATTTCACAATCAAATTCTTTAATTTTCTTCACCAATGCTGGCTTTTGTACATTCATCATGAATTCAATATTGAATGCTTTATTTGTGATTTCCTCGATTGAGTTTTTGTAAATTTCTATTTCTAATGTGTTATTCATGCTGGTCAAGGAAGTCAAAGGTGAGCTAGGCACCTGGCCGATGCGAGGCGCCTCTAAGGTGAGCCACCTTCACTGAGGCACTCGCCTTTAGAGTGAGAGCAAGGCAAGTGCTGTAAACCATGAATAATAACTAATTTCTTCATGCAACTCATGCCAAAAACACTTTACTAATTTCTTCATGCAACTCATGTCAAAAAGACTTGATTATATATATGTATATTTCAATAAATTACATGCATATGATTTTTTAAGTTCTACATGTATAATAACTATATTTAGAATTTTTCAGGGCTCAGAGAATACAAGGCCTTGGCTCTTGGCAATTGTAAAAGTTATGGATGAATAGGATTGATTGTTATGGTTTGGAGGAAAAGGAGGGTTTTTTTTTTTTTTTTTTTTTGTTGAGCGTGCGTGTTGGGCTGTGGATGCATTTGGGACTTGTATTGGGATTTTCTTTCTATTGCTGTTGAGAATGAGAGTTTTTAATTTTGTTGCCTATTTTTTTTATGGAAATGGAGACAAATATGTTTGAAACAAAAAAATATTTTATATTTGTGTTATGGTTCTTATTTTTTAAAAATTATTAATTGAGTAATGTTTTCACAATAAATTAGTATGTAACAACAACAGAAATATGCTTTCTCTAATTAGACAAAATTTTAGCATAATACCAAACAATTTTTTTTTTTTGTTAAGAACAATACACTGTAATAGTGTCATGCAATTTTTTAAGAATGCCAAAGTTCTCAATTCTCCAGCCCCAGTAGAATTACCACATACCAAACGCTACCTTAACTATTTCCTCATAACCCACAAACACTGACACACATACATACATAAAAAACTAAAAACAATTTAACAATTTGGCCGAACATTATTTTATTCGCACTTATCCAGAAAGCGATTAAAATACTTTCACGAACAATGACTTTTATATAATAAAGGCATGTTTGTTTGCTTTAGCTTAAAATCCCAAAACGCCACGTAAACAAACACGTACTTATACATACACATACACATACACATACACATACACATACACATACATACATGCATATACATATACATTCAGAAGCAGGTAAAAAAAAGAGAGTACCGGAAGTCGAGAGATTTCGGTCGAGAACCGGAGCGGCGGTTCGGGCCTGGGCTCGGAGGCTAACGGAAGAACCGCATCCCAGCCAATTCACGCCGTGGCTCCACCGCGTCGTTGCCGACCACCTCAGTGACCGAAAAGCCTTCGTCGATAAGAATCTCTGCTTCTGATTCGCAAACGACGCGTACGCTTGCGACGACGAGGCTGAAAACGACGTCGTCGTCGAAAGCCTAGAGAGCGTCGACGACGACGAGAATCGCAACCGCGGAGCTCTGAGCAAGGCCGAAGATGACGTGGCCATGTTTACTAGGCTTTAGGAAAACCCTAACGCCGTCACAGTGACAGGGAGACAGAGAGAAATGAAGGTTCTGCAATGGTGGTGATGTAAGGTGAGGGGGGTTCTGTTAGGAGGAGGTAGGGGGCTTATGGGCACAGTGGCATTTCTGTATATTTGAATAAAGGTGTTAGCGTGGGGTTTATCTTGGCCGTTTGATGGGATTATAGAAGGAATAGACGTTGTGGGATTAGGGTGGGGCCCATTTGATTCGGTTTGACTTTGACGTTTATAAACTATATTGCAGTATTATAAATCCGCGAGTTTTCTGGAATTTGAAGGATTTTTCTTTTTCTGTCTTCTTTTTTTTTTTTTTTTTTTGAGGAATAATTATTTGTCCTATCATTCACTTAGGCGCATGGGTTGCGCCAGTTTAGAAAATTTTGAAGTTTTTTGTTCCCTTTTTTTTACCCCTGTATTTTCTTTAGAAATTTCAACGATAAAATATAAACTCACAACTTGTTAGCTTTTCTGGCTGCTAATGTTCAATCAAAAGTACTGAGATTCGTTTAGATAGAACTTATTTTACTGAAATTGAAAACTGAAAACACAGTAGTAAAATAATTTTTGAATGTGTGAATAGTACCATGAGACCCATTTTTAATGAAAAAGTTGTTGAAAAGTGAAGTTTGTGGGATCCATAAACAGTGCACAGGTGCACTGTTCATTGCTAACTTGGTCAACAACTACGGTTGAAGCAAAAAAAAAAAAAAAGGGGAAAACGCAGACTTAATGAAAGAAACGCAAACGTGGGTTTGGAAACGCAGATCCAAACCCACACTAAGTTCTTGTAAGGAAAAGAGTATCTACAATTCATAGTTGCACACATCGATATATTGTGGGATAGGGTGTATTCCTATAATTGATCAAAAAAATAATTTGTTGGATATATATGTGTAAATAATGTCTCATGTTGAATAAAAATGACAAAAATAAATTATTAATATTATATAGTTACCCAAACTCATAGACTTAAGTTTTTTTTTTTCTTTTTTTGAGAAACCAGACTATCAGTAGCCTCGGCTTTTATTCAAATGAAACAAACATCAATGAATGCCAAAAAATACAAGAGGGACAATGTCCGCAAAAAGGTTTTCTAACTAGACCTGTGGCTCCCTATAGTTCTTGGTTTTTTTCACTAGCGCATCTACAACAATATTTCAGTGTCTAGTATTAAGATAAAGTTTGAAGATTGAAGAGTAGCAGCTTGGGAGCGAATATCCTCAACAATGTGGCCATAAGCTGAGTGCTCAGAGTTGTATTGTGAGATGGCGTGGATCACCTGAGTTGAATTGCCTTCAAAGGTAACTTCTTGAAGACCTAGTTTCACTACAAACTGCACAGCTTGTCAACAAGTAAGGGCTTCCAACTCAACCACCATCTGAGCTAAGGGAACTGGCATGGATAGTGCGCCGATAGCCTCTCCGCGCTAGTCTTAAATGATGACTCCTAGGACTGCTCGGTTGCAAGATTTGAATACCGCAACGTCAAAATTGGCTTTAAACTTTTAAGCGTCAGATGGGCACCATTGCTGAGATAGAGAAGTAACAGTGGCAGTTGGTGTCGGGTTTAGGGACTCAAGGAACTACTACAAGTAACTTCCAGCCAGAGAGTAGATTCTATTGAGGGCCTGGACTAATAAGTTGAGTCGCAAGGCATTGCGATGGTTCCACAACATCCAGGCAATGATGATGAAGATCTCGAACCTGTAGTCATCCTTGCATTGCATGAATCTGTCAAGGAGATCTTGGAAACTTGGCAGATGGGCATTGGCAAAGTGAAGGAACCAGGATAATGAACTCTAGATCGAGTCCAGCTTCGTGCATAACCATAGAACGTGTAAGGTATCTCCAAATCGTTGCAAGCACGCTAGGCGAAGTGCTTGATTTTGTTTGGCACTCTAAGCTACCACAATGGTCTCCAGAACTGCCTTTGAAGCTCTGGTGATGAGGTACCTACACTGTTAGTAATATTACATGAAACATGAAGCTTATAGGCACTCTTGGTTGTAAACATACCAGATGGAGTGATCCCCTATATGATTTGGTCAAAAGGTAGCCTATTGCTTAGGAGCATGCCGCAAATGGCTAAAGCTTCATGGGGTAGGAAAAGCTAGTTTACCATATTAAAGTTCCACACTCCCAGGGCAGAATTGATGAGGGAGCTCACTTTGGTCCCTGGAGCTATAGTGGGAAGAGGCGAGATGACTAATTTGTTGGCTTGGACTGGCAACCACTTGTCCTCCATTATCCTAACAAAATGTCCATTCCCAATCCTCCAAACCATCCCTTTCCGAGTCACATCTCTAGCACCTAAAATGCTCTTCCATGCATAAGACCCTAGGGCGGAATCTTTAGCTTCAAGGATTGAACAATCTAGAAAAAAAATGTGCTTTAAAAACTCTATGGCATTGAGAATCCGGATTATTAAGCATGCGCCACACTTGCTTTGCCAACAAAGAGTCATTGAATTTTTCAATGTCTTTAAAACACAACTTTTCCCACTTCACTCAGTGCACTTTTTTATTCTCCTCGCTATACCCCCACCAAAATTTCCTAGTGAGAGTTTCCAACTCCTTTATCAAGCCTTTAGGGAGTTTGAAGCAACTCATAGTATAGGTAGGAATAGCCAGAATGACTACTTTAATTAACACCTCTCTACCTGCTTGTAAGAATAATTTCTCCTTCCATCCCTGTAATTTTCTCCATGCTCTTTCTTTAATATAGAGAAAGCTTTGCTTTTTGGCATGCCCCACCAATGTTGGCAATCCCAAATATTTTTCATACTAGCAAACAGTTGGAATTCCTAGAAGTTATTGAATCTGGGTTTGCATGTGTTGTTGAGAGTTGGAATTGAAGAAAATGTTTGTTTTATCTCTATTTATTTTCTGCCCTTAACCTCTTTCGTAGACTGAGAGTAAATCAAGGACTTTCTGGTATTCCTCCACCTTAGCCCGACAAAAGAGTACATTGTCATCTGCAAAAAATAAATGGGAAACTCATGGGTCATTTCTACAAATAGATACTCCTCTTATGTCACCATTATTTTCAGCTTTTTTAATAAGTCCCTACAAGCCCGTGGCACAAAGAAGAAACATATAAGGTGATAAAGGGTCGCCTGTCTAAGCCCCCTGCTTGGCTTGATGTGACCCACAGGTTGACCATTAAGGAGCACAAAATAGGAAACTGTACTCATACAAGATGTGATAAGGGAAACCAACTTGTCCGAGAAACCCAAATGCTTCATTACCTTCACCAAGAATACCCATTTCACCCGGTCATAAACCTTACTCCTATCAAGTTTTAGAGCCATAAAACCCAATTGGCCTTGCGTTTTTCTTTTAAGGTAACACAAAGTCTCAAAAGCCACAAGTACATTATCAGTAATAAGTCTACCAGAGAGAAAAGCACTTTTAGAGTCAGCTATCACATGGGATAAATTTTTTTTCAAATGATTGACCACCACTTTAGCAATTAATTTGTAGACAACATTACACAAACTAATTGGTCTAAACTTTGATATTCTTTTCGGGTTTTTTACCTTTGGAATAAGGGAGATGAAGGTAGAATTTAGAGATTCATGAACCATACCCTAGTTTAATGCATTTAGGATAATAGAAACAACATCCTCCCTAACAATATGCCAATAAGTTCTGTAAAAAATGGGAGACATACCATCAGGCCTGGAAGCAATGAGGAGAGCCATTTGTTTGAGAGTTAGAAGCACTTCATTTGCCTGGTATTCACGGCTTAAGGCAGCATTCATGTCCTCTGTGATCGCCGGTTGCAAGTCCATGAGAATTTCATCAAAATGACTCAAATTTGAGGTTGTGAACATGTCTTGGAAATAAGATTCCACCACTCTGCCCATTGCCTCTTCCTCTTCCACCCATACTTTGGTCCCATCTTCCAAGCCTGAAATTTGGTTGCATTTATTTCTTTGGTTTGCTTAACAATGAAAATATCTATAATTTTTATCACCTTCCTTCAACCAAGCCGTACGGGACCGCTGTTTCCACATGCATTCTTCCTTGTTTTTCAATTGTTCAATCTCAGTACGTAGCATTTGCACACGGGAAGGGTCTGAAACATACCCACCCAATTCCTCCACTACCTTCAATTCCCTTAATTTTTTGGCTAGAGAAGTACAGATGTGCCCAAAAGAGTTTCTGTTCCAAGCCTGCAAACTGTCTTGGACTGAACCTATTTTTTTGTTGACACCCCATACCGAAGAAGCCAACCTTGCTGGGTCCCATGAATCCTGAATCACTCTTTCACATGAACCATCCTTAATCCACATAGCCTCAAATCTAAAAGGCATGCCCCTCCTATAGAATCGCTTGAACTCTGAATCTGTGCATAGGAGTATCGGTTTGTGGTCGGATTTGGGAGGTGGGAAATCTCAACATCCAATCCATTGTGGCTACACCCCTATCCAAGCGGATCCAAACATTGTGAGCACCAGGTCTCCCATTGCACCATGTAAAGGGGTAACCATTAAAGCTTAAGTCCTTTAACCTTCAATCATCCAATGCATCTCTAAATAATTGCATTTGTCTTTCGGGTCGGTCAAGCCAACCAAGTTTCTCTTTGCCTAACAAAATTTCGTTAAAATCACCCATACAAATCCAAGGAAGAGTGTAACGACAACTTAAGGCTCGTAGCAAAGACTAGGAGATTTCCCGGCTGGTGGTGTTGGGGTCACCATAGAAACCCGTAAACCACTAGTCATCATCAACTCCATGGTCCACAATAGCATCAATATGGTTCTCAGAATAAGACTGGACATCCACTGAACAATCTGCTTTCCAAAGTAAAGCCAAGCCACCACTTGTGTTTACCCAAAAGACTACAAAAATGTTTGCAAACTGCATCTTTCTTCTAATTCTTTCCATTGTAGTTTTCTCAACTTTTGTTTCTATCAAGAAAACAATTTTGAGATCTTTATTACTCACCAAAGCGGCAAGCTCATCTTTTGTTTGTAGGTTCCCATGCCCACGACAGTTCCAGCTAAGGCAACTCATTGGGTTGGGTGGGACTGGAAACCAGTCTCCACCTGATAATTTTCCTTGTCATGTGACTCACAAGCTTCCCTATGCTATTTTTTTGACACCTGTCCATCTACTAAATCCAACCTCGACCTCCTTTCTGAACTACCTTGCATGCGAGTAGCATGCTGCTTTTTGTTGACCACACGGGCTAGCCTCTTGAAAGACTTGAGTGAAACAGGGATGGTTGGGGAGCCTACCATATTTGTACACTCACATAGAGGAGATTGTAAATCAACTAATGGTGCATGGTTGTGTAAGGTCCACCACATCACTAGCTTTGGGAACAATATTGAAATCCATTAAAGAGGCATTAGCCATGAACTTGTCCATACATAACCCCTGGATACTCTTAGTCAAACTATTCGTACCTCCACTATCAGAATAGCCAGACCTATCCACTGCTTCACTGACCCCACTGACGTCCATATTTGACAAATTGGCTGCTCGTGATTCCTCTATTATCACCTCCCTCATAAGCTCACTCTCACTTGATGTTGAAGTGTTCATGCCAGAAGCCTGGGGCGAAGCTAAAGCTCCTTTACTACCCGATTTCCTCCACCAAGGGGCCTAAGTGCGAGAAGAACCCTGAATCACAGTTACTGTCTTCCTTAATGGTCTAAACATGTCAGCCCACATCCATTCCCCAAATTGCTAATCATCTTTCTTCAAGTTTCCCTTGCCCCTAATCCACAATTCACAATCTCTTTCTCCATAGGATAGCTGACCACACCAATAACAAAAATTGGGAAGGCGTTCATACTTGATTCCCACCCAGCCTATCTACTTGCCTTCAAACCATATTTATGACACCTTGGCAGAGGTTTTGAGATATCGATGGAGATTCGCACCCTCAGGAACTCACCTCCGTTACCATCATCTTTAGGATCCACAACCTCGATAACCTTACCAATAGTATTACCAATGGCTTCTCCTGTGGCTTGGTTTAAACTTTTTTCAGGGACATTATGAAGTTGAACCCAGAACGTTGCCCTAGAAAACTTTAGAGATGGGACTTCTTCCATGACTGTAGCTCACTGGAATACCATAATGTGCTTGTCAAAAGTCCATGGTTCAAACTCTAGCACGCATTCGAGATCGAGGTTATCCTCAAATTCGAACAGGAGAATATTATCACCGATATCCCGTATTTTAAGTTCCCTAACAGGTGTCCATAAGGGCTTGAAGGTGCGAGCAACCAAATCCACGTTCAAAGTCCTTTTAGTGAAAAAGCAGCCTGCCAATCGGTGAGCAATCTCCTCAACTGGTTGTGGGGCTTGAACCCCTTGTTCCTCTTTATCATCCAACATGAAACGTGACCACAGACTATCCAGGCTAGCCATGGTTAACAATAGCGTATAGAGACGTGAAGCCAACCCTCCACAATGGACTTTGAGGAATGAAGTAAGAAAACAACCTGACAAAATCCACAAGAACAATCCGTCCTACCAGGCACTGGGAAGGCTGGAGGGAACAGAAAACCTAAATTAAGAAATGGATGATATTCTACAGGCGGCATGGGAAAAACCCTAGTAGCCAAAGAAACAGCCCACACACAAAGTTTTTATTTATAATTACAAGGACTAATCTAAGTTTGTTTGTTTGTTTTTTTATTTATTTATTTTTAATATAATTAAATAGTTACAAATACAATGAGAGTGGGGGACTTGATATATATATATATATATATATTTTGAGAAACAAATGCGCGCACACATAAGGAAGAGGGAAATAGGTTCTAATACAGAGGCATACTGCAACTCCAATAAAAAGTCATGATAACTTTTAAGGGATAGTGGGACAAGTTATACTACACAAAACACACTATTTTAAGTAATATGGGATAATTATCCATTTTAAAATAAAAAAACAAACACACACACATAGAGGAGAGGGAAAGAGGTAGGGGGACTTAACATTGAATAATAATGACAAGAGCAAATTATTAATATAATAGAGTTGGACCCAAAGTCATAGACTTAAGTTCTCTCTTTTTTTTTTTCTTTTTTTCTTTTTTTTAAATATAATTGAATAGTTACAAATACAATAAGTGAGGGGGACTTAAATGTCTTCGTTAAAGACACTAAGAGATGTAAGTTAAGCTATAAGACTTTTGGTTATAGGCTTAAACTTTTGGGTAAAGTTTTGTTCCTATACAATATATTAACCACTTAATTGTAGATTCCAGTTTGCTTAACTACTAAAGTCTCTTATCGTTGAATAAGAGATTTAAGGTTGGAATTCTACTTACACAAAAAAATTAATTAGTGTTTTAAGATCAAATGATAAAAAAACAATCATTATGGAGCGCATGAAATACTATTGTTGTATTGCATCTCTAAAATAATAATAAAACTTAGTTAGTGTATCTCAAGTGTCATCTTCCCGATGTAAAACACTTAAACAAAAAGCATTGATTAAATGCAAGATGTTTTAAATCATTTTTCTTTTGAGAGTAAAATGATGTATATGGGGAGGTTACATTTTTTTTTTTTTTGGGAAAGTTATGGAGAGGTTAGCTAACCATTCAAAGGCTTCTTTTTGAAATAAAGAAGATGAAGGTTTTTTTTTTTTTTTGTCTCCTCTATTCCTTATTCTGGATTGAGAGCTTCAAACTTCAGAAGGAGATTGTGATATTCTGGATTCAGAACTTTAGAGGGAGATTGTGATACTCCTCTTCTTCTTTTGTTTAATAAATTATCTTATTATTAAAAATAAATCAATAATTGGGTGTTGTAGGGTGTCCAAGGACCAAAGAGGATTGAATGTGAAGTATCACACACGATCCCACCCATAAAAGTGTATTCAGCCCGAGGACTTTATCGACCCAAGAATGGAAGGAGATGTGAGATAGCATTTTGTGAGAGCCCGATTAGAAGGGAAAGGACTAGGAGAAGGGGCCAAGATGGTGGGAAGGAGCTTCTTGTAAAGGTATACCTTTCCCCTCCGCATTGAATGCACTGCAACAACCTTATCAATTGCATTAATGAGGAAATGACACATGAACAGTAGTTTCACAACTGGTAGCCCTTTCTACCACCTTCAATAGAACTTTGATCGGACAAGTGTCCTAGGAAAAGCCCTAAGGCATACAAGCGGAAGGCTAGGATGCACGGAAGAAGGGTATATAAGGGAGGGAAACCTCCCAATTAAAGGGATGGGCATTATTCTTTAAGAATTAGACAAACAAGAAAGTGAACAGTGCATTGCCTCGTATAGAACTTGTATCAATCATATATAATAACTAAACCTCGGACCTGACCGAGGAGAGCATTATTCTCAATTACAACGTGAATTGTTTTTCTTTGTTACTTTGGGCTCTTCGGCCTTAGACGTGAACTTAGCTTAGAATTACACTAGAACTGTTTTTCCACTCTCTACATAGAAAAATTATATTGTTTGGGTTTGGTTTGAAGAATAAGGCACTACTGTTCTTAGTGGGCTTGGGCCATCAACTTTTAAGTTCCTATAGGTGTAATTCCAATTTTGTGCAGGTCAAGATGATTTAATGTGGCACTCGAACAAATCTTACTATATAGTATATAGTTTTCAATCTCATAATTGTTTTAATTTGTTAGATTTGGCCTTTTCAGGTTAATGAAAGTTCACTAGTTTCTTTCTCCAAAAGAAGAAAAAGAAAAAAAAATGTTATTGTAATAGATATCATGGTGCAAAGTCAATGTCATTATGGAATATGACAGACAAACCCTCTGATTCTTTTTTTTTTTCTTTTTCTTTTTTATATAGAACCAACTGGATTAAACTAAGGCAATTTTTTTAGAAAAAAACAAATAGAACCAACTGGATTAAAATAAGGCAATTTTTTTAGGAAAAAAAAAAAAATTTAGAACCAACTGGATTAAAATAAGGCAATTGATGTTCCAATCAAAAATCAGTTCTATCATCTTATATACTATATTGTTATTGTATTCCAAAAATCATAATATCATTAATACCTCTTTTACTCCTTGTGTCATTTGATCTTTTCCAATTCAACGAAGCCAGCAATAGAAGGTGTTGTCCTTGTACGTTAGCTACAAAATCCATCGTGTTTATTTCACATAATAAAACTTAGGTACAATTTATTAGGTGTAATAGTGTAATGTATTATTCTTTAATTAAATTTAAATATTTAATTATATTGAATTTAATTATCTTTTAAAAAGATAATACTATTTATATTTTGTTAGTGGATACAACCATATATTTTAATTTAATTAAAAAACAGTATTTAAGAAATCGTAATTAAGTTCTATTTGGTCATATATAGGTTATTATTATTATTATTTACACTTTAATAATTAATGGACCACAAACGCAAGTGATCATGATAATATTAAGGGGGGCAAAGTGTGATTTTATAGAACAAAATTGCTAAAATTAGTGACTATGTATATATTAATTATAAAAAAAAAAAATTAGGGGGGGCAATGTCCAAGTCTCCCTCCGTCCCTAAAGAAGAGGAAGAAGATTCAACAGATGACAAAGGCAAGAGAGACTTTTACCATAGAGAGGCTTGTAGCAGCACGGAAAGGGCAGAGCTAAGGGAAGAGAGAATAGCATGAGTGAGCTTCAGAGAGGGCAGATGGTAGAGCAGAGAGATGAGAGGAATAAACAATCTGGCGTGAGTGTTATCTTTTGATTTGTCAAAGGGTAAAATTAGATTTTCAATAAAATGTGAAGGACAATTTGGTAACTGAACATAGAGTCCAACGATAGGATTTATGAACGCACAATAGCTTTAATTTCAGAACACGCATTCTTTTTACATTTTCAAAACGCAACTTTTTTTAAAAGTTGTTTTTTAGATATTACCAAACGCATATATTATATTTATGGTTTCAAAAAGTACTTTTTGGGTTGAGAAAGCTAAAACAAACAGGAGAGAGAGAGAGAGAGAAAGAGAGAGAGAGAGAGAGAGGGGAATCAGCCTGTTAATTCAATTGGGAACATAAATATTTGGGACCACAGATTAAAGAACAATACTGACATGCATTTTATTCATTCTACTTCGCATAGTTGAACTTGGGGACGATTCTCAAAAAAAAAAAAAAAAGTTGAACTTGAAGGTGCTTTTCACGCGCACCACTGTAGTGTATAACCGTATATAAAGCTATTATTATAGATTTATAGGGCCACTAAGTGCTACGTGGCCACCAGCAAAAGTCACTGATACAGTACTCTTGGCTAAGATATGATACAGCATTTTGTCCTGCTTCATAGGTGTCAAGTGGAAGCTTCTGCTGACAAACTGACTGGTGGCCGGTGGCCACTTCCTTTGTTTGTGAAATATGTACAAGCAAACACACGTGAAGCCTTCGACACATGAGTTGCAACCATGGTTTTAATATTCGGATTTGCCTCTGGTTCTCAGATTTTAAAAACCATGGTTGCAACTTGCAACTCCCTTCTTGTAAGCCTGCCAAGCTATCTGTTGCATCATGCCAAGTGTCCTAGCCCTCCTAGGGCAGACAGAGGGATACACTTGTTCTATTTTTTTTTTTTTTTTTTTTTTTTATAATAATTTGACAGTTGAAAGAGAAATAATTTGAACTCGAATATTTTTATTTAAAACATCAAGAAGGGTCAATTAATTACGTTATAAGGTTTATTTTAAAGATTTTCTTATACTTTAGTTACCTGCTAATCCATGTCTCACTATTGGTGGAGAGAGAAGATCAAACCATAAACCCACATGTTATATATGTTATGTTATGAGTATGTCATACAATTGATGCAAAATATATTAATATAGTACCTCAAAATAATCTCTCTCTCTCTCTCTCTCTCTATATATATATAATGGGTTTTACTAACGTATGTCTTTAGAGCATACATTAGTAAACCATTTTAAAAAACATTTTAAGGAAAAATGAAAAAGTTACTAACTTTTTTAACAGTTTTTTTTTTAATTTTTCATAAAATGTTTCAAAAATTGAATGATTAATGCGTGCCGTAATGACATACATTAACCGAATTTTATATATATATATATATATTTTTTTTTTGAGAGAGAGTTTCAACTTATGGTATTCACTCCGATGATAACTCTTTATCATTAAACCAAGACACCAATCAATTTTTGGTATAGGCGAGGATTGATCCTCAGATATCTTATACAACCACTAGAGACTTTATCAGTTGAAGTAATTGGAACCCACTAACCGGACTATATACACACACACACATGCCACCTAAACAATAATTTTCACAAAACTTTTCTTAATAGTTGAGCTGACATTATTTTTTGGTTGTTATCAAGCACATCACATATTAGTTTTTTACCAATCAATATTAAAAAACAATTTTTTTATAAGTACCAATCAATATTAAAAAATAATTTAATTTTGATTTATTATAAAAATATTATGGACGTAACACTTCTCTTCTGCATAATAGACAATAAAAAATTGGAAATCCTTTTTCTTTTTTAAAATTTAATTATGAGAGGAATTGTTTGTTTTAAAATTCGATTATGAGAGGAATTGTTTGTGTCGGAGGAATATGCATCGGGCATCTGGACCTCCAAGGGAGACACCAAAATTGCAAAATCCCAGATACACTTGAGATAGAACAAAGTAAAAGAGAGGCAGAATTCATGTAAGAGCCAGAAAAAGGTCAATAAGAACATTGGTCACAGGTTACGAGAACAGGCATTATTATGCAGTGGTGATATATGTACAAGATATTTTTAGTGAAAAAATAAATATTTAGAGAGAAGAAGAAATAGAGAGTGTGAACTTTTTCGAGGGGAGTAATTTTTAGATACTCCTGGAGCACAGAAAATAGTGTTCTCTCCTCTCACATTCATGGTGGGGTCCGTTTATTAAATTTATAGCAGGGTCCACCATAAATGTGAGAGGAGGAAGCACCGGGGGGGTGGGGGGTGGTGGTGCGGGGAAGGTGACATAAGGCATACCACTTTGGTCCTGAAACACAGGGTTCAACATCTGCCAAGTCCAATTGCAGACAAGATGTGTGCTCTTTATAACTTGGCTCTAAGACTTCTATCTTAAATTTAATATCTATTAATGAAGATGACAAGATGTGTACTCTTTATAACTTGGATCACCAAAAATTGTTTATTGTTTATATAGGTTTCAATTTTTGTTTATTGTTTCCTAAATTTTAATTCTAATATGTCTTGAATATTTTAATTTTGTTCGTCAAGACATATTAGAATTAAAATGAATATTTAATTTTGTTTTTCAAGACATATTACACCAAGACAAGTCCAATTGCAGACAGGATGTGTACTCTTTATAACTTGGATCACCAAAAATTGTCACGTTAACCTTGGATCTAAGACTTCTATCTTAAATTTAATATCTATTAATGAAGATGACTAGAAATGGGAGACCATACCTCATTATAGTCAACAAACATTTTGTTTGCACGCAAATATGTTTCTATCATTGACAACTATATAAGCAAAATAACGGTCAGACCACATGATATAACTTCACTTAAGCACCAATATCTTTAACACAACATCACTCAAATCAGGTGGAGGAGGAGGAAGATCTCACTGTCTCATCACTTCTTCCAGTTAATTTAAGGTATTGCAATGTCACATGATCTACAGGGAAAAAGCCCATGGTTGCCCCATAATTCGGGAGACATGTTAGCAATAGTGGCCCCATCAGCCAGTGATAATTCACCCATACCCTCACCTGTATGCATATGAAAATGAGTTAGAGCTATATACAGAATAAAACGAGTTTGACTGGAAATTTTAATTCCTTCAGATATGGAGACTAACAACTGAAATTTCTATCTTTCACATCTCCAAAATTATTAGCTTACCATAAAACTCAACAAACTTGCCAACAACACCATGCTTCCTCAACATTTGGGTCACAGTTAAAACTAAGTCAGTTGCGGTAACACCGTTATGCAGTTTTCCGGACAACTTGAATCCAACAACACCAGGCAACACCATGCTCATTGGCTGTCAAATTTGCAATATACAAAGTTGAAGGAAGACACAAAGTCAATTATGACTTATGCACGTGTCCAAAGAGTGGTAGCAAATGCCTGTTGGTGTGTGCTAATTCAAAGACAGTTGTGACCATGGGAGAAGGTTGTGTATTTTAACAGATAAACCTAAATGAGGGTTTTTTTTACAAGTATAGTGAACAGATTAATCTTCTTCACCAATGCAAATGTCCCAGTAGATTTATTAGATTGAACAACACTTTTGATTCAAGTTAAAAGAAACTCCTTTCCAAACTCAGGGCACTTTACCTGCCCAAGCATTGTTGCCTCAGCTTCTATTCCTCCAACTCCCCAGCCTGCAACTCCCAACCCATCAATCATAGTTGTGTGGGAATCGGTACCCACCACACTATCAGGGTAGAGGGTGCCATTAGTATTAAAAACAACCCTTCCAAGGTATTCCAGATTAACCTACGATTGATCAGAAAAACATAGTTCCAAATATGTCATTTTCAATTAACAAAGTGACTCATTTAAAGCAAGCAAGGCCTATCGACAACAGCTCAAAGGCAAGCAATGGTGGTGCACCACAAGTTTTGCACTCAAAGAATAGGGTGCATATTTCATGAAAGTTGTAACCTAGCGCCTTGAGCCTATCAGTAATAGCAAAACACTGAACACTTGCCAAGCAGTAAAAGTAGGATTTTTTATGTGAATATACAATGTCAAATTCCTTACCTTGTGAACAATTCCTGAACCAGGAGGATCGACAAGCATGTTATGGAAAGCAGATGATCACCACTTAAGAAAACCAAATCTCTCCTTATTCCTCTGAAACTCATGTTCCATATTAGCCTGTACTGCATTTTCGGATCTACCCACATCAACTTGAACAGAATGATCAACAACAAGGTCTACTGGAACCTGGATGCAAATATATTATGTTAAAGTGAAATCCCCACGAGTCATTTGAATGGACAAGCCATAATGCATAAAAAAAATTATTTAAATGTACTAGAATTATACAATGCATTTTCATCCACCATCAACAATCATATTAATTTTCATTGTAATGTAACGTCAAGGACACAAGCCATAAAATCATCAACATCGGAGGCAGTTTTAAATATCATCATTTAGAACTGAGAATAAAAACGAGAATTACCATTGATCAAGAACAACAGCTACATTCATCTGAAAGCTAAACACTTCCATTACAGGAATTTTATTCCATCTGATATTGGATTAAAGACTAAAATTGACACATAGATGGACTCAGAACGTTGTAGGTAAAACTAATCGGTATCCAACTATGCAATAAAATTTATATGGAAAAAAATGGGGATTCATAAACCAGTGGATTGATCTTGTTAGGATCCGCACCAAGCTTCTTCATGGCATCCTGCATGCAAGCAAGGTCAACCACTGCCGGTACTCCAGTAAAGTCCTGGTAAACACAACACAACCCTTAAAAAGTGGACTAAAGTAAATACTTCAAGCTAACACAATCACGAAAATCATTCTATGAACCTGCAAGAGAACACGAGCAGGCTTGAAGGGAATTTCAACTTGCTTTGGAGATGTATTCTCCCAATCAATAATCTTTTCAACATCATCAACGGTAACTCGGAAGTTGTCACAATTAGATGTGGCAGATTCCAATAGAATCCTTATAGATTAGAGTATGGCAGCCTGTCTGCAATTCTCCAAAAGGTCAAATATGACTTTATCAAAAAACTGTAGAAACAACAACTTTGAACAAATACTGAATTTGATATTAGCAAGAGGCAAAATAATAAATCCCCTTAAAAATGGAGTGAACATGATTCATAGAAGGATAATATTTTTATCCAGGAAATCACATAAACCTGTTTCTCTCCATTAATATACTTGATGCTAGATAGGACAATAAACAGGATGTTCAGGAAAAAAAAGGCGGTTTACTAATAGAATCTAGAATAAAATTAAAGAGTGCTAAGCTAGAAGAATACAAACAAAAGAAAAACAGTATAGTTTATGTGAATAAAAATCTACCCAGGCATTCTAAATTCATAAGAAAAACCCTCAATTACAGGCATCAAACAAATTTACCAAATGAATACAAATTCCCCAACAAAATCAAATATTCACTGCTTTATGCAGGAATTCCACAGTGTCTTTCCTCTCTTGGATTTAGGCTCAGAAAAAAATCACTCAAAAACTAAGTGGAACATTGATTCTTTACAAGCATTTCTAGGCACGGAAAAATGATTGCAATACCGAGTCCAAATCTTCTCTCCCACTTTTTTTGCTCCACTCTATAGCTCAAGGGAAAAGTTGCATTGTGGCTGGATCGAACCTAGGTGGTGCTAGAGAATTCTAAAGAGATCATTTAGGCGTGAAATTGAATGCCCTAGCCTTTTCATTGTACCATGTCCTTTTGTTCTTATGTTAACTACGTGCGAGTAAATTATCGTTCGCGGTAATGTTTCAGAGTCAATTTTTATTTTTATTTTTAGCTGAATGTTCAAAGAGTTAAAATATGCTCCTTTTCTCTTGAATTTGTTTTGATTATAGAACTAGAAATTATTAGCGACAGATTTTAATTGATCTTATTAAAAAGTGAATTTCCTCTTGTGCAGTTGATTGAAAGATTAAATCTTGCATACCCTAATCACATATTAGACCATCCCAAAACCAAACAACAACACATATCAGTCCATCCTAAAACTAAACAACAACACATATCACATATTACATCTCTCTCTCTCTCTCTCTCCATCTTCAACTCTAAGAGTAAAGAGTAAATGTTTGTGAATGTCTTTTCTTTATTATAAATTTATATTATAGGTGTGTGAGTGTGTATTCGGTACTAGTTGTGTGTGTTATTATTATTATATTTTTGTGAATATGTGTGTGTATAGTATAACTATAATATAATTTTATATAATTTAATAATTAAGAAATACAAAAGGTTTGTTATATGTGTGTGTATTGTTATCATATTATAATAACTTTTTGTTATTTTTTTGTGAGAAAATTTTTGTTATAAAGTTAATGATTCAAGACCAAAAAAAAAAAATTGTAAAGCTAATGAAAACTTTTAGATCATACTTTAGTAAGTTTTTGTTATATATATATATATATATGAGTTTTACTAATGAATACCTTTAGAGTATACATTAGTAAACCATTTTAGAAAACTTTTTATGAAAAAGTTAATAATTTTTTTAACAGCTTTTTCAATTTTCCATAAAATGTTAAAAAAAATGAATGATTAATGTGTGTTCTAAGAGTATAAATTAACCGGATTACATACGTACGTATGTACATACATACATACATACATACTAACATATATATATACATATATATATAGCTGACAGTATTTTTTTATTGTTATCTAAGCCATCACATATTAGATTTTTACCAATCAATATTAAAAAAAAAAAATCTTGGTTTCTACATAATAGACAATAAAAAATTGGAAATCCTTTTTCTTTTTTAAAATTCGATTATGAGAGGAATTGTTTGTGTCGGAGGAATATGCATCGGGCATTTGGACCTCACAAGTGTATGAATCCCGCCAACTATGAGAGTACTTCTCCCTGGATAGCTGACTTATTTATAAACCAGCTTATAAACTTAAATAAATAGGCCCTAACACTTACGAAGAAAGAATCCCGCGACCGTAGTTTCACATTGGAAAAAGAATGAACTTATTCGTATATTATTGAGGAAAATTTTGAAATATAGTTTCACATACACAAATAAGTTCTAATCAACAAAAGTCTGAACAAAACTGTTTCATTTAACCAATGAGATTAAAGAATGTGATTATGCTGTGCTCCATGACAGATTCTCCATGAAACAATGCTGGGTTACATGTTAGTGAAGTGAGTTGAACAAGGTCATTGAAATTGGAATGAAAAACAAGGTATTATTGCTTAGACCATGAGGATTGGTGTTGGTGAGTCCCTTTCAACCATTGCCATCGTTCAAGTTGGTGGTTGCCATGTACCTGGTCTAAACGACTGCCCAGATCCTATTGGCTCTGACGACCTGGAAACAAATCAACAATGTAGAAACATCTATCATTGGAAACTTGTTGCATAAAAAACATGGCCAATGAAACTCCCTTTTTCCTTATCTTTTCTATGTTTTTTTTTTTTTGGGTGATAGGTAACATGGCTAGTGAAATCGTTGTAGTTAAAGATGTAGCATTAAGTTCTAAATTTCATGCGATTGCTTTTGATGGACACAACAAGAGCATCAACAAGATTTTTGTCTCATTGTTAATTCATGTCTCTAAGGTCTTGGCTGCACCATGCATGCACACATCAGGAACTAAGACTAGTGAACTTACTTTGGTTCTGGTTCTTCCTTCTCTGCTGCCCTCTCTTTAGAGTTACTGTAATTGAAACATAAGATATGAGATATAGGTAATAGGTTGCACAAATAGAGCTTATATTGTTATATGCTGAGCATAGAATATTCAAAAATAAGATTCTATTTCTTCTATATTTGCTTTGAAACATTATCTGAAAAAATTATACTGTAAGAAAATAAAAAGGAAGTATGAGTTTTGAGGCAGACCAAGTGAGAAAAATTAGTGTTAAAAGAAAATTAGGGGGTAAACCACTTATGCAACCATAAATTAGGAAGAAAATGAGTTAAGAGACATGGGAAGTACAATACTAAGCCAACTGGGGGCATTACATAATTGCTATAATGCTTGACCAGGGCAGCTTTTTGTTATTTTATCCTAGTATAGTATAAACAAAAATATGGGCACACCCACCTCATGCCATCCATTGCATCAGATGCTTCCTCAACTTTGTCACCTTTGAAAACAAGGAATATAATTGGAACATTGTAAGCACCAAACCATAAGTTTAATTGAGAAGAAAAAAAAATCATAAAAATAGTATAATTATATAAAAACTAATAAATAAATAAAAAAAAAAAAAAAAATCAGTTTGAGAGAGATTTTATACTTAAAAATAGTATAATTATATAAAAACTAATAAATAAAAAAAATAAAAAAAAAAATCAGTTTGAGAGAGATTTTATACCTTCAGAAATAAGAAAGTCATTTTTATGCTCTAGAGAACCAATAACACTAATAAATGGAAGTCCCAAGCTCTGATAGAAGCTTAACTTGCATAGATGATACAGATCATAGTAACAAAATCCTACCACTGGGTCCTTTATGACTGCAACTTATACAATTCAACGTTTTTTAAGGACATTTTACTCTTTGAATCAGTTTGGTTCATTGGTATGTATGGTTTAAGGTTTTGGCTGATGCTTCATATTTTTGGCTACTTTTTACAGCAGTATGGGTTGGGGGAAACACCTTACTTATCTTCCCTAATAAATTGGTTTTTTATTTTTTTGATAAGTATCTTCCCTAATAATCTGGTCCCATCAGATTACTGATTTTTGAGCTCTGAAAAAGAGTCCATTACTCTGTTATCTTTTCTTCTGAAATTAACATTCTACTTTTATTGATATCAATAACGATCACATTTGCTAGAAAAAGACAAAGTGATAACTGCAATTTTTTATTTTATTTTTTAAATCGCAAACCACACCATTTTATTATATAAGAAAGTTGACAAGGAAGTTAACACAACAACGCGGTTCTGTATGACACTAGTTTCTTCAGCTGACTTAATTACACAGGTAAAATGGACTTGTAAGATTTGACACGCTATCTGGCAAAGAATACAAAGTGCACAACATACCAATGGGCCAGACCTATAGGCTGAAGGCGTTATCTGGCATGTCCTATTTCTGAATAACAATATAAAAAAATGCCCACATACATGCATCAGGACACAATTACAACATTATTTTGAGTGGTGAAGTAGGAAACATGCATGTGGAATTGCGTACGAAATTGCATGCAAGTTCACTTGGGAGTCCATCGTGACAACAATTATCTATATTTCAGAATATGTGTATGACTTTGACCAGATCACCATTACAGAATGTTTTAATAACAAAGCTGATGAGTTGATATTACATTGAAGCGTTGTTCTGGGTCATTTTAACACAATGATGTGTATGAGGTCCTTGATGCTGTTTACTGAAAGTCTTCACTTAATGCAAGAGTTTTGTGAAGATTACAATACCTTCTGATGCAGTTGGAAATTGCTGAATGAAACTTTTCAAGTCTGGACCTCCAACTTGACCTATATATATGTGGTATAATTATCAGTTATTGATAAATATTTTAGTAGAATTATCAAAAAAATATTTTTGTAAATAGCTAACCAGTGCTGATGGTTTTGCGTGTAGCCCCTGCTTTGGCTCTCTTTTCCTCCTCTTCTTTCTTGAGAACTTTGTGAAATAAAAAGAATGCCGGTTAAGGTCTATGTATAATGCTAAAAAAATGATAATATAGCAGTCCAACTTAAAAGATCTTGATAGCACTTCTTCACTAAACCTTTCACAATAATATTGTCATTGTAAAGGATATGATGTTAGGAGAGAGCAGAAACACATTAAACGAAAAAAAGGGGGTGGTCGCAGGGTATAGTTGGGTTTTCATTATATTAGCGCCTTCTACGTATTGTACACTCCTACTAAAAATACAGTCCAGTTCTAAGATTTCTCCCACATTTGAAGCTTATGGCACCATTATCATAGATTCAAAACAATTTAATGTTGTTGGTTTTAATATCTATGAAGCAATCATTTCTTATACTATATAAAAATAGGACCAATATTCAATTAACTATAAAAAATTTATCCTAATGAATTTGTTCCATCTTTTATCTATAGCATTAGAAAGCAAGAAAATTACCCAATATGTTCATAAAATAATAAGAAAAAGTAGATGCTTTCAGTTTTCAAAATCTTCTAATCAATCAATGAGTAACAAGGAAAAAAAGGGTTTCTAGCATAGTTTTGTAATTGACACTATAATTAGAATTTCAGTTTTTTGCCACTAACCAGAATTTCAAAGGCATTTTTTCATGATAGCCAATTTCAAGATTTTCATGCCCTGTTCTAAAATTTGAGTGATACTTTCAGGAAAATTGCAAATCCAAGACAATTTTGGCAAAAAGCTTACTCTATTAAACGTCAATCATATGGAAATTAAAATATCAAGGCTTTTTTTATTAACCATCAGATAAATGATCACAAAAACATTAAGGAGATCGTTTGCTAGAAAGTAGCAGAAGCAACAAAACAGAACAGTCAACTGATATTAGAAGTAACCCATACGAGCAACATTCAGTCTAACTTGTTCACGCCTAGCTTCCAGTTCCATCATTTCCTGAAGAGGGGATGAACAGAACTGTCAAATACACTGTAACATTACTTAAAAAAAACTCTCTTTAAGCAACTAGAAAAGGTGTCTAAGTCTAACACACCAAGGACATCCAAGTCACAAATTATTGTCACTGGAACTTTTTAGATGGACCAGAAATTGGGTATAGAACTCTATGGTAATTACTAAGCACTCTTCTTTTTTCTCCAAGCCAAATTTCTAGGGTCCATGAACGCATTCTTTGGGTTTTATAGCCAAGGCAATAGGATCTAACATAACATTTATTGAGGGGAGAGTAAGTTCAATTACTTTTTCCAGGATCATCAATTTCATCTAAACATTAATCTCTCAAGAGGCACCAAAGAAAGAAAAGGAAAGAAATAAATGAATGCATTTTAGGGAATAATTTCAGTCAACTTGCAAGCAAAATTTTGAAAAGAAAACATGTCAGTAGCTGGAAATTCAAGCTAGTCAAAATTAGCAGTCATCAGTAGGCTGCTTTTTCCAGATAATTTGTGTGTGTGTGTGTGTGTGTGTGTGTGAGTGTGAGAGAGAGAGAGAGAGAGAGAGAGACACACACACACACACACACAAAGTCACTCTCTAGGTGTACTCTTCAGAGCAAGCTATTTAAGAAAATGTTTCCCCATTTTTGTTTTTTTCCTTAAAAATAAAAAAAGGTAACCAATATATTTGTACATCACATTACATTAGGAACTGAAATCTTACAGACATGTCATTGGTCTTGTCGACTTCAAGACAAAGAGTAGTTTCTAAATTACCTCAGCAGTTGGAGCACTTTTGCGCTGCCCATTCAGCCAACATATCCATTCAACTACAGCAAGCAAAGGGTAAACAACCATTAATTAAACAAACAAATGTAAGCTTTTCTTGCACCTAATTTCCAATTAAAACATACATAAGTTTTTTATCTATTCAATTATAAATTGTGAGCAGTTGTTCTAGTTTAACTGATCAAACAAAGACAATACCTGATAGTGATAATAACTAAGCACACAGTGACCAAGAATTTGGAACTTAAAGGAAGTAGAGCTTGCCTAAAACCAATTACCTGGAATGGAAGTTGGTTCCTTCTCTCCCTTGAATACCACCCATCTTTTCTCTTTCACTAGCATATCAATAAATTAACAGAATAAGATTTGCACATAGCAAGGTGAATTTAATGGTATAATAATAAAACGCAATTGAATTATCACTACAGCTACGTATCTTTTGAGCTAATCAGAGTATCACACACTCACAATATAAAACCTTGACTTCATTTCACCTCCAGAATGTAAGATTTTAATATTTGCATTGCATACACAAAGAAAAAAAGACCTAAATCATCTCAGCAAAAACACTTGTACAATATTCATTATCATAACGGAATTGACTTTCTTAGGTCTGGGGTTATAGTAAAATTTACAACTACAAATATCGACATTTTCTATTTCCCTGCATTTTGTCAAACACCAAATTGGCAACTTCAAAGATAAACTGATGGATCACAATAAGATCACACCTCAAGAAATTTATTCAATTTATGGAAAACAAAGACAACCCAATTGACAAATACAAGTATACAGCACAGTAGAGTCCAGTCCACTAGTAATTAATGCAATTGGAGCAAAACCCATGATACAAAAGTGCACACACAGAGTGAATAACAAAAACCCAAATCCCATAATAATGAAAAAAGCGACTGAAGGATTGAGATTGAGACTTGAAACCCACTTACTGATACCATCAATCTTTTCTGTTCTGACGAAGTATTGGTTGCCCGCTTTGTCTATCCCCATCAGAGACCGATTTTTAATGTACCCAACAATCCTAGTAAATAGCTTCGACATCTCTTACTGAAAAAACTAAAAATAAAAATTCAAATGAAACCCACTGTTGACATTGTCTTCCTCTTCCTAGAATGGCAAACAAACGGCTCTCTGAATGCAACAATAAAGTCGTTTACTGGGTTATGTGAAAACCTGGTTTTTTTTTTTTTTTTTGATAGCAGAAAACCTGGGTTTTATTTTGTTTTGTTTCCTTTGGTCTTAAAAAAATTGGGTTTGGCAACAAAGTTTTTTGGGTTTTTTTATAAAATAACTACAAAACCCAAACAATATTATTAGTTAGGCAACGTTTTAAACACATTGCATTTTTAACAATTCGACTTCAGAGGAGTCGATTTTACTGTTCATATCGCCTATTTTTGTGCCACGTAGATAAAGAAATCGAGTCCTCTATACTCATTTTTTATACATAGAAAGCGACTCCACTGAAGTCGATTTGCCCTAAAACTTACTCCACGCAGCTAAGCTTCAGTTGTCAACATAAAAGAAGCAAACGAACCATCGACCAGCAACACTGACGAGCAACCGACGAGCAAGCAGGCGCCGCGCCGATGAACCCAGGTGCCGACGAACCCAGGCGCGACGACGAACCCAGCAACACCGACGGCGAGGCGCGACGAATCCAGGCGCCGATTCTGACCAACACGCTCGGGTCCGTTTGAAGGTTGTGACGTCGTTTTCAAGGTCCGATTTGAAGATTTGAAGGTCCGATTTGAAGATTTGAAGGTCCGATTCTTTGAAGATTTGAAGGTCCGATTCTTTGAATTTCTACACATGAAATCGACTTCAGAGAAGTCGGTTTCAATACATAGAAAATGACTCCACTGGAGTCGTTTTCTATGTATTGAAACCCGCTTCTCTGAAGTCGATTTCTATGTATAAAAAATGAGTATAAAAGACTCGATTTCTCTATCTACGTTGCCCAAAAAATAGGCGATATGAACAGTAAAATCGACTCCTCTGAAGTCGAATTGTTAGAAATGCAATATGTTTGAAACGTTGCCTAACTAATAATATTGTTTGGGTTTTGTAGTTATTTTCTAAAAAAACCCAAGTTTTTTTCTTATTGAAATAACGTTGGAAAATGAGTTTGACTTAAAAGATGTTTAAAGTTTGTGCTGTGAATTTAAGAATTAGGATTTTTTGAATATATATCACTATAAGTTTCTTTAAAAAATCTTCTCCCCTTCACCGTGTGCCTTAAAAATACTTAATATTCTTAAAAAAAATGTTTTAGAAAAAGTAGTTTCCAAATAAATTCTTTTTCCATTCATATATAATTTTAGCCAAAATTTTTTGTTTTATTAGAGGGTTTGACTTGTTTTAATAATACATATAAATGATATTATAATTTGTCATGTAATGAGTTGGAAAGCATAACTTCAAATATATTTAGAGCTAAATTTTGTGCAAATTTTTCCATTTGAGCATGGAGAGTTGTTATTTGTATAATTTCTTTCACACGACCACAAAGATTATCTTTATTTAAGCAAATAATGTGTAACCTCAGTAATTATATTAAAAACAATATTTGTTAAATAATACATGTAGGGACTCAACTTGTAAGGTCCGATTTGAAGATTTGAAGGTCCGATTCTTTGAAGATTTGAAGGTCCGATTCTTTGAATTTCTACACATGAAATCGACTTCAGAGAAGTCGGTTTCAATACATAGAAAATGACTCCACTGGAGTCGTTTTCTATGTATTGAAACCCGCTTCTCTGAAGTCGATTTCTATGTATAAAAAATGAGTATAAAAGACTCGATTTCTCTATCTACGTTGCCCAAAAAATAGGCGATATGAACAGTAAAATCGACTCCTCTGAAGTCGAATTGTTAGAAATGCAATATGTTTGAAACGTTGCCTAACTAATAATATTGTTTGGGTTTTGTAGTTATTTTCTAAAAAAACCCAAGTTTTTTTCTTATTGAAATAACGTTGGAAAATGAGTTTGACTTAAAAGATGTTTAAAGTTTGTGCTGTGAATTTAAGAATTAGGATTTTTTGAATATATATCACTATAAGTTTCTTTAAAAAATCTTCTCCCCTTCACCGTGTGCCTTAAAAATACTTAATATTCTTAAAAAAAATGTTTTAGAAAAAGTAGTTTCCAAATAAATTCTTTTTCCATTCATATATAATTTTAGTCAAATTTTTTTGTTTTATTAGAGGGTTTGACTTGTTTTAATAATACATATAAATGATATTATAATTTGTCATGTAATGAGTTGGAAAGCATAACTTCAAATATATTTAGAGCTAAATTTTGTGCAAATTTTTCCATTTGAGCATGGAGAGTTGTTATTTGTATAATTTCTTTCACACGACCACAAAGATTATCTTTATTTAAGCAAATAATGTGTAACCTCAGTAATTATATTAAAAACAATATTTGTTAAATAATACATGTAGGGACTCAACTTGGATTGGACCCAGATTATGAATGGGTTTTCAGCCTAACAAGCCCAAACAATAAATTTTTAGAGCATGGGTACAAGAACTAGTATTGTTTGATAGGAAATGTTATATTCGATGAGTAACAAGGGATATGTTAGGCTGATTGTATGAGAAAAATTCTCCTTGGCTAGGTTTCAGTGAGCCTCTCTTATGCATGGAATCTCTGTTCTTTCTTTTCCTTCCTCCCTTTTTTCTTCTTTTAGTATCCTCCGTTTCTATGTTATATACTTCGTTCTATCCTCCATTTCCATCGTACACGTGTAGTTCTCATCTTGGAAACTCCTTTCTGTCTCATCCAGCACCTACCGGAACCTTTGCTCAGTGGCCATAAAGCTGCTTAGTTACTGTTCAGGTATCACCTCCTCATTAATGCGGCCAAAGGGTTAGCTGGAAAGTATTTAATGTGGAGGTGATGGCCTTGGAAGATATTTGCTACCTTCCTCGACTCCTCCTTAGGTTTATACTCCCTTTCCAGTTCAGATACAACTTTGCAGAGTCTCCTGAATAAAATGAAAGTTACATTCACCTCGGACTTTGGTGTCCTCGGACGTGCGTTATGCCGTTGTATACAATATCCACCCCTTTCTCCTATATTATCCCTTTAATAATAATTTTTTACACTATCCTCGGATAACTAAGCGTCCTCGGATTGGGCCGTTGGGCCCTGAGCCCACTTTTGAGGATTCCTATATCTTTTTAAATAACAGGCCCCACAATAGCCCCTCAAAATCTCGCTTTTTGTCACCTCGGGAAAAAGGGAGATTTTGATATCCAGCCTTCATTTATTTCGTAGGTTTCCCCTGCTTTCAGAATGTCCTTTTGCTTACCCAAGGCATGCTCCTGACGTTTCGGCGTCAGGAGCACACCGAAACGTCAGGAGCACACCATTATTAAATGATGACTACTCTTCATTACTTACGTTTATTTATCTACTTTTCTTATGATCTCGGACTGTAAAAGGATGAAAGTTGACATTATAGGGAAGAATCATAACTTTATACACAATCATTGAGAACTCAAAACAGGCTATAATAGTGACCTCCACGGCCTTATAAAGGCTCCCTGTAGCATTCATTAAAAAAGTATACGTATCTAGGATAGCACTTTTACATTTCATCCAGAGAGGTATTGACCCCCTTGAAACGCTTTAAGTGATGCTCATAGCATCTACTTCGATATGTATCTCTAGTCACACGAACCCCTTTTAGAAGTTGTTGACGGGGTTAATTGTTCAATAATCACATTAAAGCTTGAGTATGTATTTTTTTTATTAAAAAAATAAAATCCTTAATTTATCAGGAACTTAACTATTCGTTTCAACCTTTTTTTTTTTTTTTTTCAAAAGAATAAAAAAAAAAATTGAATTTTCT
>NW_027069677.1:252874-261982 GCF_002906115.3 Quercus suber | reverse complement strand
TATACGTATCTAGGATAGCACTTTTACATTTCATCCAGAGAGGTATTGACCCCCTTGAAACGCTTTAAGTGATGCTCATAGCATCTACTTCGATATGTATCTCTAGTCACACGAACCCCTTTTAGAAGACATAGATTCCAACTGAGTTTGATGTCTAAATAGTTTGTTATACCTTAACCCAAAAGTAATACTGAGGACCTAATATAGCTTAGTTTCGGTTTAACACTTCTATTTATAGTGTACTAATTTCCACTAAGTTGTGGTCCGAGGACCTGACATGACTTAGCTTCTGTTTAATACTTCCATTCATAGTGTACTAATTTCCACTAAGTTGTGGTCCAAGGACCTGACATGACTTAGCTTCTGTTTAATACTTCCATTCATAGTGTACTAATTTCCACTAAGTTGTGGTCCGAGGGCCTGACATAACTTAGCTTCTGTTTAATACTTCCATTCATAGTGTACTAATTTCCACTAATTGTGGTCCGAGGACCTGACATGACTTAGTTTCTGTTTAATACTTTCATTCATTTCAGAAACACATATTGCAAGAGCAATATAAATTATAAAGGAAAGTAAAGCACAACTTGTTAATAATAATACCTTTTCAGGTTGCTTACATTCCAGAGATGGAGTATAGTTTTTTCATCTAAATCTTCTAAATAGTAAGCCCCTATCCGGAACTTAACTATTCGTTTCAACCTTTTTTTTTTTTTTTTTTCAAAAGAATAAAAAAAAAATTGAATTTTCTGGGCTTAATCTTTGGTTACTTCAATGCAACACATCTTTATTTTTTTTTCTTGGAAAATGATTTATATTTCTGGAAAATTGATTTGTTTCTTGTGTTTTGGTTGCAATTTTAAAAATGTGTCAGAAAACATTTATTGTTATTTGAATTATTAAGAAAAATCAATAATATATTTTGTAATTTCAAATCATTATATAAATACTAGTCTTATCACATGGGTTTCACGTGTGCAATGAGGCTTTTTTTTTCTTTTTTTTTTATAAATATTTTGGATTTCTTTCTTTTTTTTGGAGAAAACTTGGATAAGTTTGTTTTGAAGATATGGATTAATAGGAGAGTGTCATATTTTGTAGACATTTTAAGTGGAGTTTGAGGTATAGTTTTACCGAGTTGTCCTCAAGTTTTTTCTTGTTAAATGTAAGGTTTAGGAATATTTCTAAATCACATAAAAGTCCAATGCAAAGAAGGAAATCCTATTATATATAGTGTAGATAAAGCTTTAATACACAAAACATAACCCAAATAGAAAAACATGTTTTTAATTACTTTTTTTATTGTTTTAACTTTGAAGTCATTAGCAACCCTCAAGTGGGGAAATAAACCCAAATTTTGAATCTATACAAAAATTTACTAAATTAAAGTGACTAATTTTAAAAAGGGTTAATTGGAAAAAAGCTAATGTAGTTCAACTGTCGATATGAGGAAAGAAACAGGGCAAAGATAATAGTTACTATCAAGAGAGCTTTTGTGGTGTGAAGTTTATTTGCAGTGATTTGTTTAGTGTGCAACATTCCACAAAATGTTTTTCACTTTTAAGAAACTATAAACATTTTTTGTTTAATTGAGCTTATTTGACACTGATCACCAATAAACAAATAAACCTATTCAATTCAAGGTTTAAATGTTGAAGGTACAAATCTTACACTTAGTAATTTGTGTACGCAAAATATATAAAATTGTGTACACACTTATAAATTATTTATGTTAAATGTACAAAATTTTGTATATTTATTGAAAAATTGTGTACGTTGAATATAATTGTGTATATTCTTTGAATATATATACTTGGTGTGGGGGCCTTTCTGCGTTGATGGGTCGAGGCCCATCTACTACTATAAGGCTTGTGGGTTGATGGGTAAGGGAGTTAGAATTGGCCTTTTGTGAGTTACACTGCAAGCCAGCTTGTGCGCAAGCCAGACATGCCCAACGTTGAGACAAACAAGTGATGGTATGGTAGGTTGAATATAGTGAATATGGTTGAGATGGTATAACTTTCTTGCACTACAAAGGCCACTTCAGTAGAATGATTCCTATAATAAAATATTCTAAATGAAAGGGTTACAGCAAAATAGCCAATCCAGCAGAAAATAACTAATACCGTAGACAAGAAAACCAGTACAACAGAACGACTAATACAACAAATAAAATAAAAAGGAGTTACTTTAGAGTAACTAATAGAGACTAATTAATACTGTAGATAAAATAACTAATACCAAAAAAAAAAAAAAAGAGTAAAAGATATCACGGCAGGATGGTTATTAACATGAAACATTGTAACTCAAAGAGAAAGAATAACAACAGAGATGTCAAAGAAGCTAAAGATTGCTTAGCAAGACTGGATCCAAAAAGGGAACTGAACCCTAATATGGATAACCTCGTCACAACCTTTGCTGTTGAAGTTAATCTTGCTGGAGAAATGGCCTAAATGGTCCTGGATTTCGATTTCACAAAGTTTCAGAGAGTGAGAATGTCATGAGGGGGAGAAAAGATGGTCTACGGATGCATTCTCCTATTTTTGCCATGTGTTCTCTCTTCCTTCTCTCTTCGTTTTACCACTTAGTTTTTTGGTCTTCAATTTCTCTCTGTTATTTCTTTTTTTCTCCTCCTCTTCTTCCTCTTCTTTCTCTCTCTTTTTCCTGGCTACCTTTCATCCTTTTTATACCTCTCAATTTTATGGGATTTCTCCCTCTCTAGGGCTTCACCAATTGTTTTTAGTATCTTATAGGCATCTCTCAAAACTTGCCCACTAACCCATTGGCTGCCTGGCCACTACCTTTGCTCAGAGTGTGCTTGTTGTACCACTCTTTATTCCCCAAAAAAATTCTTTGTTTTGTTTCTCCCCTCTCTTCCATTTCTACCTTACCTTCAATGGAGAAGGATTGGAGGCTCTTACTACACTTACCCCTATGGCATGCATCAAGTAGCCTTGGCCATGCTTACCTTTTTTGGGCGAAATGTCATCCCACGGCCATAACTAAGCACACAGTAACCAAGAATTTGGAACTTAAAGGAAGTAGAGCTTGCCTAAAACCAATTACCTGGAATAGAAGTTGGGTCCTTCTCTCCCTTGAATACCACCCATCTTTTCTCTTTCACTAGCATATCAAAAAATTAACAGAATACGATTTGCACATAGCAAGGTGAATTTAACGGTATAAAAATAAAACGCAATTGAATTATCACTACAGCTACGTATCACGCACTCACAATATAAAACCTTGACTTCATTTCAGCTCCAGAATGTAAGATTTTAATATTTGCATTGCATACACAAAGAAAAAAAGACCTAAATCATCTCAGCAAAAACACTTGTACAATATTCATTATCATAACGGAGTTGACATTCTTGGGTCTGGGGTTATAGTAAAATTTACAACTACAAATATCGACATTTTCTACTTCCCTGCATTTTGTCAAACACCAAGTTGGCAACTTCAAAGATAGAGTGATGGATCACAACAAGATCACACCTCAAGAAATTTATTCAATTTATGGAAAACAAAGACAACCCAATTGACAAATACAAGTATACAGCACAGTAGAGTCCAGTCCACAAGTAATTAATGCAAATGGAGCAAAACCCATGATACAAAAGTGCACACACATAGTGAATAACAAATACCCAAATCCCAAAATAATGAAAAAAGCGACTAAAGGATTGTGATTGAGACTTGAAACCCACTTACTGATACCATCAATCTTTTCTGTTCTGACGAAGTATTGGTTGCCCGCTTTGTCCATCCCCATCAGAGACCAATTTTTTATGTACCCAACAATCCTAGTAAATAGCTTCGACATCTCTTACTGAAAATAATAAAAATAAAAATTCAAATGAAACACACTGTTGACATTGTCTTCGTCTTCCAAGAATGGCAAACAAACGGTGAAAATGGACGCCAAGACGTGTGAAGTGGGAATTCCCTGAATGCTACAATAAAGTCGTTTACTGGGTTATGTGAAAACCTGGTTTTTTTTTTTTGATAGCAGAAAACCTGGGTTTTATTTTGTTTTGTTTTCTTTGGTCTTAAAAAAATTGGGTTTGGCAAAAAAGTTTTTTTCTTATTCAAATTACATTGGAAAATATGTGTGAGTTAAAGGAATTTAAAATCTATTCTGTATTTAAGAGTTGAGCCATTTTAAATATACACCATTGTAAGTTTTTTTTTTTTTTTTTTTTAGATGGTTCTCCCGGCACATAAGTGGAAGGGATTCGAATGGATGGAGGAGTTTTCCTCAGCCTTTTAGCAACTGAAGGAATATCTCTCTCGGCCACTTATTATGTCCAAACCTGAGGAGAATGAGGTTTTGTTCGCTTACATTATTGTAGCCTCACACGTGGCGAGTCTGGTATTAGTACGAGATGAAAATAGGGTGCAGAGACCAATATATTATGTGAGCAAATCATTACATGAGGTAGAGGTTTGTTACTTACCCCTGGAGAGGGCTATCTTAGCAGTAGTGCATGTTACGCGGAAGCTCCCACATTACTTCCAGGCTTATACTGTTGTGGTTCTAACCCAACTCCCTCTCCAATTGCTAATTCGGAAAGCTGATTATATAGGAAATGTTGCAAAATGGGCAACGATCTTAAAAGCCTTCGATATTAAGTACATGTCTTGCACCTCCATAAAGGGCCAGGTCTTGCCGACTTACTAGCTGAGTTTACTGAGACTTCGCTTGAGGAAAAGAGTGAAAGGCCGAGCATAGATGGGAAATCATTTGGGATGGTTTCCTTGCATGAGCCTCTACCTTGGAAGGTGTATGTTGACGGCGTAGCAAACCAACGGGATCAGAGTGGGGCTGGTTGTAGTATCTCCTGAAAGGGTCATCATTGAGAAATCCTTGAAGCTAGGCTTCTCGGCCATGAACAATGAGGCCGAGTACAAGGCTTTGCTAGAAGGGATGACTATGGTTCAGAAAATAGGAGGAAGAGCAGTGGAAATGTTTTCAAATTCGAGGTTGGTTATAGGCCAAGTAAAGGGGAACTAGAAACCCAAGATGCAAGAATGCATGAATATATGAATCAGGCTAGGCACTTGCAATCAGGATTTGACTCTTATTCCTTACACCAAATCCTTAGAAGTAGAAATATGCATGCTGATTCCTTTACCACTATTACAACCTCCTTAACGCAAGGCCTACCTCGGGTCATCCTAGTTAAGGACCTATGCAGCCCTACCGAGATGAAGAGGAAGAAGGCCTAAATTCATCAACTGAGGACGGGACCTAGTTGAATGGGTCCTATTGTCCTATTCCTTAAGGATGACATCTTGCCCGAGGAAAAGGGTGAGGCTAACAAAGTGTGAAGAAAGGCTCAGTGATTTTGGCTATCCGAGGACCAAAAGTTGTACAAGTGCTCTTTTTCTAGGCCTTATTTGCTATGCATCCATCTTGAAGCAATAAAACCACTCCTAGAAGAGTTGCATAAGGGAATTTGTAGAATCCATATAGGAGGCAGATCCTTGTCTCACAAGGCCTTTACGCAGGGATATTGGTGGCCCAATATGCAAAGGGAAGCACAAGAATACATGAAGAAGTGTGACCAGTGTCAGAGATTTGCTCCCAACATTCATCAGCCAAGGGGCATTCTTAATTCTCTGTCCAGTCTCTGGCCTTTTGCTTAGTGAGGCTTGGACATTATGGGACCCTTCCCCAAAGCACCAAGAAATAGGAAATGGCTTCTAGTTGGCACTGACTTCTTCACCAAATGGGTCAAAGCTAAGCCATTAGCAAACATTAGGGATCTGGATGCTAAGAGGTTTGTGTAGAAGAAAATTGTCACTCGATTTGGGATTTCTCATACCCTCATCTCAGACAATGGACTTCAGTTTGACAGTAAGGATTTCAGAAGGTACTGTTGTGAGTTGGGTATCACGAATAGGTATTCCACTCCATCTTACCCCAGGAGAATGGGCAAGCCAAAACTGTTAATAAGGTTATAGTGAATTGGCTCAAGAAGAGGTTGGAGGATGTGAAGGCAAATGGGTGGATGAGCTTCCACATGTCCTCTAGACATATCGGACTACCCCTCGTAGGTCAACAGGGGAGACCTCTTTTCAATGACCTATGGGATTGAGACTGTGATTCCTCTAGAGACTGGATTCCAACATTGAGGACTAGTTTATTTGCCCAAACAGCAACGACAACCTACTAGAAAAGAGCCTGGACCTGGTTAAGGAGCGGAGAGAAAATTTCATGGTTCAATTAGCATATTACTAACAGAAACTCAAAAATGGGTATGATTTTGTGTGAAGCTAAGACCATTGCCGGGGGACTTAGTGTTGAGGGGGGTAGTGGGCACTGCAAAAAACCAGCATGGGGGAAGTTAATGCCCAATTGGGAAGGGTCGTACCGTATCACCTCGGTTGTAGGCACAGGAGCATACTTCCTAGAAGATTTAGACGAAAAAGTTATGCTGCGCCCCTGGAATGTAAATAACCTGCCAAGGTACTACTATTAATGAAAGACAGCTCTGGTGAGTTTTCAGTTATAACCTTATATGTTGCATTAATTACTTGTGTGAATATTAAACACAACCCTGGTTATGTTTGGCTCCTCAAACCATATGCCTTAGGTAAATTAATACTTAACAATATTTCTCTAAGTGTTGAACAAAACCTCAGTTATGCCTGGCTCCTCAGACCACATGCATTGGGTAAATTAACACTCTTCATTATTTCTCTAAGTATTAAATAAAACCTTGGTTATGCCTGGCTCCTCGGAGTCTCGGACCACATGCCTTGGGTAAATTAATACTTCACAATATTTCTCTAAGTATTAAATAGAATCTTGGTTATGTCTGTCACCTTGGACCACATGCCTTGGATAAATTAATACTTCACAATATTTCTCTAAGTATTAAATAGAACATTGGTTATGCCTGGCTCCTCGGACCACATGCTTTATGTAAATTAACACTTCACAATTTTTCTCTAAGTATTAAACAGAACATTGGTTATGTCTGGCACCTCGGACCACATGCTTTGGGTAAATTAATACTTCACAATATTTCTCTAAGTATTAAACAAAATCTTGGTTATGCCTAACTCCTCGGACCACATACCTTAGGTAAATTAATACTTCAAAATATTTCTCTAAATATTAAACAGAATCTTAGTCATGTTTGCTCCCTCAGACCATATACCTTGGGTAAATTAATGTCCTTAGTTATTTGTTTAGTTGAGCAGAATGTGGGCTATGTCAGGGTCCACAGATCACACGCCTTGGACAAATTGACCCTTGTTTATCCCTTTTTCTACTAACTGTTTTGTTTATCTCTAAAGATTTAGACCTCCCTGTTGATTGCGCAGTTCTCAGTACCAACGCATAGTCATTTTTCCTCACTGTTTACACACGTTTAATTTATTTAAGTTAGCAAAAACTCATTACTATTAGCTTTTGTTGAAGTATGGGTATTCACCCTTAAAAGCATCATCAATATCAAGTCTCATCAAACAGAAAAACGATAACCACACCAACCATAGATAAATATTGCAAGGAAAATAAAGATTCGTAAAGCAAAAATTGGTATCTTTTCATTGAACAAAAAAAAAAAAGGGGGTCCATTACAAAGTTGAGGATGAGGTGGACAGCTCACAATTGCATGTCTTCGCTCATAAACACTTTAGACCTCAGCACCTTGTTAAGGCCCGCGACGTTGACGAGGTTGAGGTTGGGAGCTACGTGTCTTTTATCTGCAAAAACATTTGAGAAGCAAAACCACGATCAGGACAACGAAGCCATCCATCAGAAGTAAACAAAATACTAAAAGAAAGAAGAAAGTGGTGAAATCGCAAAGCTAATGCCCATGTTAAAAAAATAAAAAAAAATAAAAAAAAAAAAAAAGACCTAAACCTAGGGTATCCCACCTGGCTCTTTCTCCTAGACTGGGTAGTGAAGACCATTGTGCCATTCCCCCGAGATTATTAAAAAGTCATCCTTTTGCCTTTGTTGGATTTGGGAGGCACGAAACAAGCCTGATGACAGAGGATCTAAATTTAAGGTAATACCTTGAGTTCACGAGTAGGTGGCACTTGTACATTTAAACGAAGTCGTGCCAGGTGAGGTTTAGCCCCATGTGCTCATTTAGAGCGTCTACACTACCCAGAATCCTTAAGAGGTTGGGCACACACTAGTGAAGGCACAGACTATGGGCGATTAAGTAATCTTGGTTACCCTACTCATGGGAAGCGTCATTCCCCTTTCTATGAAGGCGATCATGGGAATGATGACCTCCCCTTCATTCCTATGGATAAGCAACTGATCCAAAGCACAGTACCATAGGGAAACTCCTTGGGAATGTGGTACTTAGCCCCTAATCCCTCCATACCGCGGGAGAGTCTACGAGGTGAGCAAATCTACCTATCTAAGCCGACTAAGGTGAAGTGAAAGAAATTTTCAAGGAAAGAAAACAAAGAATAGAAGGTTGAGGAGATTGGCCAAGGAGAAAAGAACCTAAAAGTGAAAGAACTTATGAGAATAAGCATAAGAGTTACCTCTGGGACTTCTTAAAGGTTTAAAAACTTTTTTTTTTTTTAAAAAGAACTAGAAGACTTAGAAATTTGGAAAGCCTTAGAGGTTTGAGAGATTGGAAAGCTCGAAGATTTGTAAAGTGGAGAAAATGACTCCCCAGGCGCCTTATATAGGGGGCAGAACTGGGTGGGAGTTATCCCGCCCAAAATTTGAGGAGAAATGCCAACTGTAGGATCTCTATCTCACTGTAGGATGTGGGGAACAAAGCATCGTCTGGAGCATTTAATGAGATGTTGTGGACTTCGAAGCACCAGAACGATTGCGAGACATGCAAAGCGGCGCTTTCATGTGTGGAAGTCAAAGAAACGTGCAAAATTAGTATGCCAAAGTCAAAACCCTATTTTTCTCCTCGGATAAGAGAAAAAAAACCAAAGTTTTGCGGGGCTATTGTGGGGCACAAGAATTCAGATAAAGTACCTGTGCCACGTGTCATATCCATGGCTGAGGAACCCATTATCATGTCGAGGAGGCCACACGCTCGGACAGTAAGGCCACATCAGTGGCACATTGCCAGAGAAGGTCCTGCTGTTGAGAAAAAGTTTCGGAGA